>NC_069504.1:282575976-282768476 GCF_027579735.1 Bombina bombina
AGTTAATATAGGTATTACATTATATATATTAACTATATTAACCCCAATTATATTAGGGTTAATATAGTTAATATAGTTACTATAGTATTTATATTAACTATATTAACTCTATCTAACCCTAACTAAATTTATATTAAATTAATCTAATTCATTTATAAACTAAAATATTCCTATTTAAATCTAAATACTTACCTATAAAATAAACCCTAAGATAGCTACAATATAATTAATAATTACATTGTAGCTATGTTAGGGTTAATATTTATTTTACAGGTAAATTGTTAATTATTTTAACTAGGTATAATAGATATTAAATAGTTATTAACTATTTAATATCTACCTAGTTAAAATAATTACCCAATTACCTGTAAAATAAATCCTAACCTAAGTTACAAATACACCTACACTATCAATAAATTTAATAAACTACTAACATCTATCTAAAAATACAATTAAATTAACTAAACTAAATTACAAAAAAAAACAAACACTAAATTACAAAAAATAAAAAAAAGATTACAAGATATTTAAGCTAATTACACCTATTCTAAGCCCCCTAATAAAATAATAAACCCCCAAAATAAAAAAAATTCCCTGCCCTATTCTAAATTTAACAAATTTCAAAGCTCTTTACCTTACCAGCCCTTAAAAGGGCCTTTTGTGGGGCATGCCCCAAAGAATTCAGCTCTTTTGCATACAACAAATACAATACCCCCCCCCCATTACAACCCACCACCCACATACCCCTATTCTAAACCCACCCAAACCCCCCTTAAAAAAGCCTAACACTACCCCCCTGAAGATCTCCCTACCTTGTCTTCACCACACCGGGCCGAACTCCTGATCCGATCCGGGCGATGTCTTCCTCCAAGCGGCAAAGAAGAATTCTTCCTCCGGCGACGTCTTCCTCCAAGCGGCAAAGAAGAATTCTTCCTCCGGCGACGTCTTCCTCCAAGCGGCAGCAAAGTCTTCATTCTTCCGGCGGCATCTTCAATCTTCTTTCTTCGCTCCGCCGCCGCGGAGCATCCATCCCGGCCGACTGCTGAACTTGGAATGAGGTACCTTTAAATGACGTCATCCAAGATGGCGTCCGCCGAATTCCGATTGGCTGATAGGATTCTATCAGCCAATCGGAATTAATTTAAAAAAATCTGATTGGCTGATTGAATCAGCCAATCAGATTCAAGTTCAATCCGATTGGCTGATCCAATCAGCCAATCAGATTGAGCTTGCATTCTATTGGCTGTTCCGATCAGCCAATAGAATGCGAGCTCAATCTGATTGGCTGATTGGATCAGCCAATCGGATTGAACTTGAATCTGATTGGCTGATTCAATCAGCCAATCAGATTTTTTTAAATTAATTCCGATTGGCTGATAGAATCCTATCAGCCAATCGGAATTCGGCGGACGCCATCTTGGATGACGTCATTTAAAGGTACCTCATTCCAAGTTCAGCAGTCGGCCGGGATGGATGCTCCGCGGCGGCGGAGCGAAGAAAGAAGATTGAAGATGCCGCCGGAAGAATGAAGACTTTGCTGCCGCTTGGAGGAAGACGTCGCCGGAGGAAGAATTCTTCTTTGCCGCTTGGAGGAAGACGTCGCCGGAGGAAGAATTCTTCTTTGCCGCTTGGAGGAAGACATCGCCCGGATCGGATCAGGAGTTCGGCCCGGTGTGGTGAAGACAAGGTAGGGAGATCTTCAGGGGGGTAGTGTTAGGCTTTTTTAAGGGGGGTTTGGGTGGGTTTAGAATAGGGGTATGTGGGTGGTGGGTGGTGGGTTGTAATGGGGGGGGGGGTATTGTATTTGTTGTATGCAAAAGAGCTGAATTCTTTGGGGCATGCCCCACAAAAGGCCCTTTTAAGGGCTGGTAAGGTAAAGAGCTTTGAAATTTGTTAAATTTAGAATAGGGCAGGGAATTTTTTTTATTTTGGGGGTTTATTATTTTATTAGGGGGCTTAGAATAGGTGTAATTAGCTTAAATATCTTGTAATCTTTTTTTTATTTTTTGTAATTTAGTGGGTTTTTTTTTTTTGTAATTTAGTTTAGTTAATTTAATTGTATTTTTAGATAGATGTTAGTAGTTTATTAAATTTATTGATAGTGTAGGTGTATTTGTAACTTAGGTTAGGATTTATTTTACAGGTAATTGGGTAATTATTTTAACTAGGTAGATATTAAATAGTTAATAACTATTTAATATCTATTATACCTAGTTAAAATAATTAACAATTTACCTGTAAAATAAATATTAACCCTAACATAGCTACAATGTAATTATTAATTATATTGTAGCTATCTTAGGGTTTATTTTATAGGTAAGTATTTAGATTTAAATAGGAATATTTTAGTTTATAAATGAATTAGATTAATTTAATATAAATTTAGTTAGGGTTAGATAGAGTTAATATAGTTAATATAAATACTATAGTAACTATATTAACTATATTAACCCTAATATAATTAGGGTTAATATAGTTAATATATATAATGTAATACCTATATTAACTATAATATACTTAGGGTTAATATAGATAATATAGCTGGCGGCGGGGTAGGTAGATTAAATTAGGGGTTAATCATTTTAATAGAGATGGCGGCGGTGTAAGGGGCTTACATTAGGGGTTAATAATTTTTATATAGGTGGCGGCGGTGTAAGGGGTCAGATTAGGGGATAGATAAGGTAGATGGCGGCGGTTTTAGAGGCTCACAGTAGGGGGTTAGTTTATGTAGATGGCGGCGGGGTCCGGGAGCGGCGGTTTAGGGGGTAATAACTTTATTAGGGATTTCGGGGGGGGGGGGGGATCGCGGTTGACAGGGAGATAGACATTGCGCATGCGTTAGGTGTTAGGTTTATTTTAGCAGATCGCGGTTGACAGGGAGATAGACATTGCGCATGCGTTAGGTGTTAGGTTTATTTTCTAGTTAGTTTAGGGAGTTACGGGGCTCCAATAGTCAGCGTAAGGCTTCTTACGGCTGCTTTTTGTGGCGAGGTGAAAATGGAGTAAGTTTTCTCCATTTTCGCCACGTAAGTCCTTACGCTGCATATTGGATACCAAACTGCGCGGGTTTGGTATACCTGCCTATGGCCCAAAAAACTGCGGGCGACGGCAGAAATATACGGGCGTAACTTCTAGGTTACGCCGTATATGTGATACCAAATCCGCGCAAATATTGGCGTCGCCGGCTTTTGCGGGCGACGATTTATATCGGATCGACCCCTAGGTAGGCTCTTATGCTAATTTCTAAGCCCTTGAAGGCTGCCTCTAATTTGAATGCATTTGACAGTTTTCACAGCTAGAGGGCGTTAGTTTGTGTGTTTCATATAGATAACATTCTGCTCATGTAAGTTATTTAAGAGTCAGCACTAATTGTCTGAAATGCAAGTCTGTCAAAAGATATGAGATTCCTTATATTCCTATAACAGTGTTGGTTATGCAAAACTGGGGAATGGGTAATAAAGGGATTATCTATCTTTTTAAACAATAACATTTTTGGTGTTTACTATCCCTTTAATGCTTTTAATGTAGTACAGATATAATGAAAGAAAACAAATTGCACATTCTTGCTGCAATAACAGAGTATGACAAGCAAAAACTACTTTTTTTCAATACTTAAAGAGACAAGACATTTCTGTTGCTATAGAATTACATCAGCCAAATCTAAACATTTTTAATGAAAATGAACATACTGTTTGTCAGTGGTCAAACTCCACTCACCATTTGCTTTATGGTGAGTAAAATGGTGTTAGTATAAAATGCATTGTTTTTCAGTTGTTACCAGTTAAAACCAATTAGACAAAGATATGTAGCAGGGTTAGTCTTGATCAGCAGGTGCATTTCAAAATCAGTGAATTAGAAAATCTTAAATTATACAGAGAACTAAAGGGACAGCAAATCCAACAGTAAACTTTCAAGTTTCAGATAGAGTGTGCAATTTTAAACAACTTTCTAATTTACTTATATTATCAATGTATCTTTTGTTAAAGAATATTCTCAGGAGCAGCAATGTACTGCCAGGAGCTAGCTGTACACACCTGGTGAGCCAATGACAAGAGGTATATATATATATATATAGTGCATTGCTGCTCCTGAGCATGATCTTCAACAAAAGAAAAAGGATATCAAAAGAACACAGCAAATTTGATAATAGAAGTAGATTGGAAAATTGTTTGAAATTGCATGCTCTATCTGAATCATGAAAGTTGAATTTTTACTCTACTGTCCCTTTAATATATAAAATGGGGTCAATATTCTGTGCAGCTGTAGCCCATTATGGTCATCAGCATCTTTAACCTTGTAGCAGACTACTATGTGAGTGGGCCCTGCACAGTTACATGGTAGTACCAAAACAATAACTGCTTCACTTGCTCACAATTCAGGACAAAATGTGCCCACCTAGCAATGTCTGCGTGTCAAAGGATTGCCCATATACCCATGGCCTTAGCCGGGTTTCTTATATCCATAAGGCCAGTAAAAAGGAAAAGTAGAATCTTTGCCTGTCCATCATCTGATACACAGAACTAAAATGATGAGGGACACAAAGAGGAACAACCGTTACAGTGGTAAAACTGGGGAAATTTCCATCTATTTCCTCAAAGGAGAAGGGTCTCTCTATTAGTATCTATTGCCTAGGGACAGTCAGGGTAGGCACTGTTTTCAGATTATGTTTAAATAATACACACTTGCTTTTAGCCCTTGAAAATGTGTTTGCGCTCATATTTCATATACGTATTCTTATTGTGTCTAAGTCCCATGATAGAATTATACTTGCTTATCAGAAAACAACATGAGCCATAATGAAATACCATTAACCACAACAGCTAATTCCCTAAAAGACTAGTTCAGGTGCTTGACCTGTCTGTGAGAACTATTAAACTATTTACAAGTGAGACATCATCTCAAATTACAAACTTGTCTGAGCAAAACAAATACTGGAGATTTCTACATTCTGATAAACCTTTCCTCATATTTCTGGTGTCTGTATATTCCAGTTTGGAAACATTACTGGAAACAATAATGTTTTTGCCTTTATTTGCATTCTTTTAGACTGTGAAGGTGGCAAATCACAGCCTGTTTTATTTCTTGTATTGTATTTTTTATTGCTGTTCGGTCATTAAAATATTCAACACAGCTATTGAGAGATAAATAAGTTTCCCTTTTTGCATTTGTTCTTATTATAATTGTTTACCCCTTTTGCTTTCATACCTGAACTTACCTATTTCTTTCTAATGACACGATGAGTCCACGGGATCATCAATTACTGTTGGGAATACCACTGCTGGCCAGCAGGAGGAGGCAAAGAGAACCACAGCAAAGCTGTTAAGTATCACTTCCCTTCCCACAAACCCCAGTCATTCTCTTTGCCTTAGGTGCAAGGAGGAGGTAAATATTTAGGTGTCTGTTAAAGATTCTTCTATCAAGATTTTATTATTTTGGAAGCTTGAGCAAGTTTGCTCTGATCTTCACTCTCAACTGGGTTTAGCTGTACTCCATGTTAGTCTCTTCAGTATGACGGTGGCTGCTTTAAAGCAGTTAGGAACTTGTGGGGTGGGCCTCACTGTATTTTTCCTGACAATACTTGCTGCCCTTCTACAGTATGCCAGAGTAGGCTTACTCTGTTCATTCTTTCTTCACAGGACTCTGAGAGGAGCAGCTTCCTCTCATTCCTGGTGCTGTCTTCCTGTCAGACAGATAAGAGTACAGGTAAGTGCCTTTTTTTATTTCTTATAGGGGGCACTTAAAAGTATCTTAGTAAAAGACTGTACTTATAATGGGACAAACAGCTTCCTGAGGCAGGAAGTTTTTGGCAGGCTGCCAGGGCACTATGTGACAGGACTTAGTCCTAGTGAGAGAGGTTGTTTAATCTTTGTGGCTCAGCAGAGACTGGTGATGTCTCCGGTTTATTTGTACTGTAAGAGGGACATATTCTAAGTTTTGGCATAACAGATTGCTCCGTTTTTCTGTATTAGATCGGTCCAGTATTGACGATGACATCATGGGGCGGAGCTTATCCCAGACGCAGCGAGCGCTTTTTCTGGCACTGTTTTTCACCTCTGTACAGCTGAAAAGTTGTGTTTGCCTCCTCTTCCGGCCCCCATGTGTTCCGAGTGTCTCTACAGCATCTTGGAGATCAGGTAGGCACAACAGCAGGATGTGCGTTAACATATTTTTCTTTGTGAATTAAAAAATTATTGTATAATTACCTGAGGGGTTTTCATTGAAATTGAAGACACTGATTGCTGAATAGTTCTCTTAAAGAGACAGTTCTGTTTTTTTGTGTTATCTGAATGTATTCAGAAAATTATTATTTTTTTATTTATTTTTTATGGAGTCAGTGCCTATAGCTGTTGAGGCATGTAAACTCTGTTTGAATGCCCAAATGGAACTACCTTTACCTTTTTGTAGCACTTGTATAGAAAGAACTTTATTATACAACGATAGACTGTTTGATTCTGAGCCACCATTCTCTCAAGTGGATGCTGTTCAGGTTATGCCACAGCCTTCTACACAAATGTCCCAAATTGTTCCACCGTCCCACGCAGTGCCCTGCGCTTCCTCTCTTCCTCCTGATGGAGTGTTTTTGAAGGCCGAAATTGCGGCCCAGTTTTCCTCAGCGGTATCTGAGGCACTTGCAACCATCCCTTTACTGCAAGGGAGGCATAAGAGGAAGTTTATTGAGTCAGACAGCAGAGTATCTGATCGATCTCAGGCTATCCAAGTTGCTCCTTCTCATATGGAAGAGAAGGATACTTCAGTAGCCTCTGAGCGTGAACTCCCGGATGTGGATAGTGTAAATCCTTCTTCAGATTCAAGCTTGAGCACCTCTGTGTTTTATTAAAGGAGGTCCTAGCTACCTTGGACGACTCTGATATGCCCATCATTGTCAACCCTAAAAAGTCGAGTAAATTAAATAGATACTTTGATGTACCCTCTCCTGGGGAGGTGTTCCCAGTACCAGACCGTGCCACGGAGATTATTACCCTGGAATGGGAGAAGCAAGGAAAAAAAAAGAGAGGCATTCTTGAAATGTGTGCAGGATCTTTCCCTCTTGGTAGTGATAGTGCCGGTCCCTTGTCAGGAACAGGGTCTCGGGTTTTGCTCAAATCTATTTGTGGTTCCCAAAAAAGAGGGAACTTTCAGACCCATTCTAGATCTAAAGTTGCTAAACAAGTTCCTCAGAGTACCATCCTTCAAGATGGAGACCATTCTGCCACTGATTCAAGAGGGTCAATTCATGACAACCATAAACCTGAAGGATGCGTACTTACACGTTCCCATTCACAGGGATCATCACAAATATCTGAGGTTTGCCTATCAATTTGTAGCGCTTCCATTTGGCCTTGTCACAGCTCACAAGATTTTCTCAAAGGTCCTGGGAGCTCTTTTGGCAGTAATTCGGCCTTGGGGAATTGCAGTGGCGCCTTATCTGGACGACATTCTGGTTTAGGCACCATCCTTTCATCTTGCTGGCATTTCTTTGTTCCCACGGTTGGAAGATCAATCTGGGGAAAAGTTCTCTGGTTCCATATTCAAGGGTGACCTTCCAAGGAACCTTTATAGATTCTCGAGCTTTGAGGATTTTTCTGACAGAGGTCAGAAAAGCCAAGATTTTGTCCGCTTGCCTGACTCTACAGACGGTGATTCAACAATCAGTAGCCCAATACATGGAGGTAATCGGGTTGATGGTAGCTTCCATAGACATACTTCCATTTGCTCGGTTCCATTTGAGGCCTCTGCAGCTATGCATGCTCGCTCAGTGAAATGGGTATTATACAGATCTATCACAGAGAATAGTTCTGGCTCAATCAACAAAGGACTCACTACCGTGGTGGCTGTCACAAGAACATCTGTCCCAAAGGACGTGTTTTCAGAGACCCTCTTGGGTAATTGTGACCACGGATGCCAGCCTGTTAGGTTGGGGCGCAGTCTGGAACTTGTTGAAGGCACATAGACTTTGGTCTCAGTTGGAATCTGCTCTCCCCATAAACATTCTGGAGTTGAGAGCAATCTTCAATGCCTTGATGGCTTGGCCTCAGCTGGAAGTAGCTCGGTTTATCACATTCCAGACGGACAACATAACCTCAGTGGCCTACATCAACCACCAAGGGGGAACTCAGAGTTCCTTAGCCATGAAGGAGGTGACTCGGATCATCCAGTGGGCGGAGGCTCACAATTGCTGTCTATCTGTTATCCACATTCCAGGAGTGGACAATTGGGAAGGGAATTTTCTGAGCAGACAGACCTTCCATCCCGGGGAGTGGGAACTCCATCCGGAAAAGTGTTCTCAAGGCTAACGTCCAAATGGGGGTTACCAGAATTGGGCGTCTCGTCAGAACACCAAGCTCCCAAAGTACGGTTTGAGGTTGAGAGACCCTCAAGCTTTTCTGATAGATGCTCTGGCAGTTCCTTGGAACTTCAGGTTGGCATATCTGTTTCCTCCGTTTGCTCTCCTTCCGAGAGTCATTGCTTGGATCAAGCAAGAGAGAACATCAGTGATTCTAATAGCTGCTGCATGGCCTCGCAGGATCTGGTATGCAGATCTAATAGAGATGTCCTCCCTACCTTCATGGAGACTATCTCTCAGGAAGCACCTTCTGCTTCAGGGGGCCTTCCTTCATCTGAATCTCGTTCCTCTGAAGCTGACTGCTTGGAGATTGAACGCTTGATTTTAGCCAATCGTGGTTTTTCCAAATTGGTTATCGAGACCATGGTTCAGGCTAGAAGGATATACCATAAGATATGGCATAAATATATTTATTGGTATGAATCTAAATGATATTCCTGGAGTAAGTTTAGGATACCAAGGATTCTGTCTTTTCTCCAGTAAGGCCTTGAGAAAGGGTTATCTGTCAGTACTCTCAAGGGTCAAATTTCTGCTCCTTCCATTCTACTACATAAGCGTCTGGCGGATGTGCCAGATGTAAAATCCTTTTGTCAGGTCCTGGTCAGAATCAGGCCTGTGTTTAAATCAGTTGCTCCACCTTGGAGTTTTAACCTTGTTCTTAAAGATTTACAACAGGCTCCGTTTGAGCCTATGCATTCCATAGATATTAAGCTTTTATCTTGGAAGGTTTTGTTTCTTACTGCTATTTCTTCTTCTCAGAGAGTTTCTGAACTTTCAGCCTTGCAGTGCGACTCTCCTTATCTGATATTTCATTCGGATAAGGCGGTTCTTCCTACCAAGTTTGGTTTTCTTCCTAAGGTTGTTTCGGACAAAAATATTAATCAGGAAATTGTTGTTCCTTCTCTCTGTCCTAATCCCTCTTCTCATAAGAACGTTTATTACACAACTTAGACGTTGTGCATGCTCTTAAGTTCTATTTGCAGGCTACAAAGGACTTTCATCAGTCTTCTGCCTTGTTTGTTTGCTTTTCTGGAAAACGTAAGGATCAGAAAGCTACTGCCACTTCTCTTTCTCTCTGGTTGAGAAGTATTATTCGTTTGGCATATGAGACTGCTGGACAGCAGCCTCCTGAGAGAATTACAGCTCATTCCACCGGAGCAGTGTCTTCTTCGTGGGCTTTCAAGAATGAGGCGTCTGTTGAATAGATTTGTAAGGCTGTGACTTGGTCTTCTTTGCACACTTTTTCTAAATTATATAAATTTGAGACTTTTACCTTGGCTGAGGCTTCTTTTAGGAGAAAGGTTCTTCAAGCAGTGGTGCCTTCTGTTTAGGTTACCTGTCTTGTCCCTCCCTTATCATCTGTGTCCTCTAGCTTGGGTATTGTTTCCCAACAGTAATTGATTATCCTGTGGATTCACTGTGTCATTAGAAAGAAAACAAAATGTATGCTTACCTGATAAATTTATTTATTTCTTGACACGGTGAGTCCACGGCCCACCATGTTTTTTCAGTCAGTTTTGGTTATATAAACTTCAGGTACCTCTGCATCTTGTGTTATTTCCTTTCTCTCCTTTCCTTCGGTCGAATGACTGGGGTTTGTGGGAAGGAAAGTGATACTTAACAGCTTTGCTGTGGTGCTCTTTGCCTCCTCCTGCTGGCCAGTAGTGGTATTCCCAACAGTAATTGATGATCCTGTGAAGTCACTGTGTCAAGAAATAAATAAATTTATCAGGTAAGCATACTTTTTGTTTTTTCAGAACATAAATGTTTTATCTTTGTTCACTCGTGGGGATGTACAATCTACATGAAACTGCATTAAAGAGATTTCATTAGCCTGTATCACACACTCAGAGTTGGGAATTTTTTTCTGATCTGGCACCTTGAACCAATGCAAAATATTGTGAGTGGTGTACAGCAGTGTTTCTCTGGCTTATTAAGGGCCACAATTGTTGAGCAACATAATTTAAAGGAAAAAAAAAGACACACAATCATCTTTACAATTTATAAGTCTCAAGTTCCAATACATGACATGCACAAACTGATAGAAGGATCTGAACTATAAAGTGACATTTTGTATTACCAATATGTTTAGTTTTTACATATAACATGTTAATTATATTCTGCTTGTCCAACCTGTGCTCTGAGTCCCAAAACAGCTGTGTTTTATTGCACTTCTTAAAACTTTATACTGTATTTGTCTGAACCAGATGGTTACAGTTCATGAATCTTATATTTTCCTCTTTAATCGATTTGGGGCCACATTACAAGTGAAGAAGTATCTAACGCTCTTGTTCGCACGCTAAGTATAAAGTAAAACATTTTTGCTTTTGCACGCAAACCCTATGCACGAATAACTTAGAATATCACGATTGCATTAACGTATTCCCCCATAGAAGTTAATATAGCAAAAAAAGTGGGGAAAAAACACCCTGCTCATGCAAAACCTGACATGAAAATATAAATATTTCACATTCCAATGTTTTTCACATAGCAGAATACACTCACCGGCAACTTTATTAGGTACACCTGTTCAACTGCTTGATAACACAAATTGCTAATCAGCCAATCACATGGCAGGAACTCAATGCATTTAGGCATCTAGACATGGTGAAGACAACTTGCTGAAGTTCAAACTGAGCATTAGAATGGGTAAGAAAGGGGGTTTAAGTGACTTTGAACGTGGCATGGTTGTTTGTGCCAGGCGGGCTGGTCTGAGTATTTCAAAAACTGCTGATCTACTAGGATTTTCACACACAACCATAGCTAGGGTTTACAGAGAATGGTCCGAAAAAGAGAAAATATTCAGTGAGCGGCAGTTGTGTGGACAAAATTTCCTTGTTGATGTCAGAGGAGAATGGGCAGACTGGTTCGAGATGATAGAAAGGTAAGCGTAACTCAAATAATCACTTGTTACAACCAATGTATGCAGAATACCATCTCTAAATGCACAGCACGTTGAACCTTGAAGCAGATAGGCTGCAGCAGCAGAAGACCATACCAGGTGCCACTCCTGTCAGCTAAGAACAGACAACTGAGGCTACAAATTCGCACAGACTCACCAAAATTGGACAATAGAAGATTGGAAAAATGTTGCCTGGTGTGATGAGTCTCGATTTCAGCTGCGATATTCAGATGGTAGGGTAAGAATTTAGTGTAAACAACATGAAAGCATGGATCCATCCTGCCTTGTATCAACGTTTCAGGCTGACGGTGGTGGTGTAATGGTGTGGGGGATATTTTCTTGGCACACTTTGGGCCCCTTAGTACCAATTGAGCATAGTTTAAATGCCCCTGCCTACCTGAGTATTGTTGCTGACCATGTCCATCCTTTTATGACTACAGTGTACCCATCTTCTGATGGGTACTTCCATCAGGATAATGCACCAACATGACAATGAGTTCACTGTACTCCAATGGCCTCCACAGTCACCAGATCTAAATCCAATAGAGCACCTTTAGGATGTGGTGGAACGGGAGATTCGCATCATGGATGTGCAGTTGACAAATCTGCAGCAACTGCTTGATGCTATCATGTCAATATGGACCAAAATGTCTGAGAAATGTTTTACAACACCTTAATGAATCTATGCCACAAAGAATTAAAGCAGTTCTGAAGGCAAATTGGGGTCCAACCCAGTACTAGCAAGGTGTACCTAATAAAGTGGCTGGTGAGTGTATGTTCTATTTATTCATAAATACATATGTCTACATATATCTGATGGCTTTTGGTGCAATATATATCTATACCTACTGTATATACATACATGATTATATATAGGTATAGATATATACAAATATATATATATATATATACAAATATATATAGGAACATATATATTTACAAATATGCAGAATGTGAAATATTTACAGTAGATACACAGTATAAAACTTTATTAAAATGAATGTTGAATAAATATGCTTTTACATGTTTTCATCTACTTAACTGCAAAGGGCTCCAATGCACTTATATATACTGTATTTGTCTATATATGTACACATATGTGTTTATATGTGTGTATATATATATATATATATATATATATGTCTGTAAATACATATATACACATATAAATACATCTGTACACACATATAAACAAATATATATACATATACATACATATCCATCTTTAGACGTATATGTACAGTATCTCACAAAATTGAGTACTCCCCTCACATTTTTGTAAATATCGTATTATATCTTTTCATGTGACAACTCTGAAGAAATTTCCTTTGGCTACAATGTAAAGTAGTGAGTGTACAGCCTGTATTACAGTGTAAATTTGCTGTCGCCTCAAAATAACTCAACACACAGCCATTAATGTCTAAACCGTTGGCAACAAAAGTGAGCACACCACTAAGTGGAAATGTCCAAATTGAGCCCAAAGTGTCAATATTTTGTTTGGCCACCATTATTTTCCAGCACTGCCTTAACCCTCTTGGGCATGGAGTTCACCAGAGCTTCATAGGTTGCCACTGGAGTCCTCTTCCACTCCTCCATGACGACATCACAGAGTTGGTGGATGTTAGAGACCTTGCGTTCCCCCACCTTCCGTTTGAGGATGCCCCACAGATGCTCAATAGGATTTAGGTCTGGAGACATGCTTGGCCAGTCCATCACCTTTACCCTCAGCTTCTTTATCAAGGCAGTGGTCATTTTGGAGGTGTGTTTGGGGTCGTTATCATGTTGGAATACTGCCCTGCAGCCCAGTCTCCAAAGGGAGGGGATCATGCTCTGCTTCAGTATGTCACAGTACATGTTGGCATTCATGGTTCTCTCAATGAATTGTAGCTCCCCAGTGCCGATAACACTCATGCAGGTCCAGACCATGACACTCCCACCACCATGCTTGACTGTAGGCAAGATACACTTGTCTTTGTACTCCTCACCTGGTTGCCGCCACACACACTTGAAGCCATCTGAACCAAATACGTTTATCTTGGTTTTATTGGACCACCGGACGTGGTTCCAGTAATCCATGTCCTTAGTCTGCTTGTCCTCAGCAAACTGTTTGTGGACTTTCTTGTGCATCATCTTTAAAAGAGGCTTCCTTCTGGGATGACAGCCATGCAGACCAATTTGATGCAGTGTGCAGCGTATATAGGCCCCACCCCTTCAACCTCTGCAGCAATGCTGGCAGCACTCATATATCTATTGCCCAAAGACAACCTCTGGATATGATGCTGAGCATGTGCACTCAACTTCTTTGGTCGACCATGACTAAGCCTGTTCTGAGTGGAAACTGTCCTGTGAAACTGCTCTATGTTCTTGCCCACCGTGCTGCAGCTCAGTTTCAGGGTCTTGGCAATCTTCTTATAGCCTAGGCCATCTTTATGTAGAGCAACAATTCTTTTTTTTCAGATCCTCAGAGAGTTTTTTTTGCCATGAGGTGCCATGTTGAACTTCCAGTGACCAGTATAAGAGAGAGTGAGAGCGATAACACCAACTTTTACACACCTGCTCCCCATTCACACCTGAGACCTTGTAACACTGAGTCACATGACACCAGGGAGGGAAAATGGCTTATTGGGTTCAATTTGGAAATTTCCATTTAGGGGTGTACTTACTTTTGTTGCCAATGGTTTAGACATTAATGGCTGTGTGTTGAATTATTTTGAGGTGACAGCAAATTTACACTGTTATACAGGCTGTACACTCACTACTTTATATTGTAGCAAAGTGTCATTTCTTCAGTGTTGTCACATGAAAAGATATAATAAAATATTTACCAAAATGTGAGGGGTGTACTCACTTTTGTGAGATACTGTATGTATCTCAATGTTAAAGCCATTTGCCTGCCTTTTTTTCTAACACCTGAGACCTCATATCTTTGAGCCCTTATAACATTTTTGTGCAATTTTTTAAATAATTTTTATTTGATATTGTTATTATGAGTGTAACTGTAATTTGTAATGTATTTTTTTTATGTGTTTTTTGACACATTTTTGTTTTGCGAAACAGTGAACCAGAGCTCTGACGCGGTAATCATTCTAGCGTAAATTGCGATTGTGCTCACGCATTCGTGTTTAATTTCAACTTGTAATACAAGCGTCTATATCCAACTCACGCAAACACCTGCGAGAAACTCCTTTTTGCTTGTGCGCAACTGTTAGCGCACCTCTTATAATGTGGCCTTTTATGTACATAACAAGCCATTCTCGTCATGCAGGGAAATCCCCTGTAGTACAGGTTGGGGACCGTTTTTGGCCTAGTGGGCGTCACTCCAAAGCTTCAATAGTAGTGTCAGTGATGTTGCCCCAACGTGTGCATTTGCAGTTACTAAATCAAAATTAAACTTTTATGATACAGGTAGAGCAAACAACTTGCCAATTTACTTCTATTATCAAATTTGCTTTGTTCGTTGGATCATTTCTAGCAAACCATACCTGGGAAGGATCTGGAGCAGCATTGTACTACTGGGAGCTAACAGCTGATTGGTGACTGCATATATATGCCTCTTGTCATTGGGTCACTTAATGTGTTCAATTAGCTGCCAGTAGTACATTCCTACTCCTTCAGCAAAGAATACCAAGATAATGAATTACATTTTATAATAGAAGTAAATAGCTGTTTACAATGGTATGTTCTACATGAATAATGAAAGACAATGCGTTTCTTGTCCCTTTAATATACAAAGCAACGTCACAATACCAAAATGCAAGGCATACTTTATCCATAACTTTTGTAGCCTTGGCGAGTGGGCTGAACAGGGATGTTTCTGGGGTGTGTCTAAAGTTTTCTCACAGGTCTCACCATATTCTCTATATATTAAGCCTGCAAGCCTCACACTTATCTTGCCAAACTAAAGCTGGTGAGTAGATCTCAAAACACACAATACACTTAAAAACATATATAATAAGTCACAGTAAATACTATCTACATATAATATCTATAAGAGGCGCCAAAAATAATGATCACAAAAATATATATATGTGATAAAATGGTGATCACAAAACATAATGTAAGTGAAAAACCTATTAATGTAAACAGCTGTTAGTAAGAACAACAAACAGGCAGCATATGCAGGGTAAGTCACTAGTCCGCTCTCAAGTCCAGTGAATAATACATAGATAATCGCAATCTTCAACCACAGAGAAGGGAAGTCTAAGCAAGGTAGCTCTTCTGTAATGTCCAGCCAGACACTTCAGGAGCACTAAAACACAAGAGTAGAATGCGCCTCATAGGGTAGATCAGCAATACACAAATCGGGGAGTAAGAATGAATGGTGTCACCTAGAAATGCGTTGCTATACTGTTTTTAACTTCTGTTTTAATAAACATTTTAACTTCTATTCCGATGCCATTTTATCCCTGTGTGAACGGATGTTATACTGCTTGCCTCCACTGGTACACTTGTGGTACAGGCTCGTTCCTGCATCCTGAGAGTGTCAAGGGGGTTGACCTCCTAGAGAACTGCATCTTGTTCCGGTGCCGATAGTGAGTCTGCCAGTGTTCTATCGAGAACTCCAATTCGTCAAAAACTCCAATCTGACGTCACTTCCGGTGACTCTTTTATTTTAATATCTGTTTTGCCTCTGTCTGGGGGGCCACCGCAGACCCTTTGGCATACACCCTAAGTAAACCTTGGGGAATAAGGTTAACAAGGGGGGCTTTGCCCCCCCTTGAACGATCCAGGCGGACGCAAAATAGATAGTGAAAATAGTCAATTACAGGGCCTATCTGATTGGTTGTGAATCACGTCACTCACAGGACACGGACCAATCAGATGTATGGAAATACCGGAAGTGACGTCAGATAGGAGTTTTCGACAGAACACCGGATGACTCAGAGGATCCGGGTTGCCTATTGTGCACTATCAAGTGCATTCCTGCATGTGAATAGGACCGATTCTTTCTTACTCCCTGGTTTGTGTATTGCTGATCTATACTGATTTGTGTTTTAGCACATAATACACTTATTGCACTGACAGAAAAAGATGTATGCAAATGCATATTGCAGTATACTTAAAATACTGTAATTCTGTATATTTGGTTCAATAAAGTTATAATCAGTGTTGGATGCTCCATGTCACAGAGTGTGATAGTCTCCATTGCAGAGAGTGTAATTGTCTTCTACGGGAGGCAAATTGCTACTTGGTGGGAAGTTTAAACCCCTTTTCTGGAGCACTGAGTGAGGCCTGCCCATGGTAAAGTGAGCTTAATATTTATCTCCATGCAGGTGAATTTTAGAGAATTGGACCCTTTGTCTCATTGTAAGATTTTAAATTGAAGCAATCCTTGTGATAGTAAAACGATAGTGAGAGTGTATCCCAGTGCCAACTAAACCTTGTGTGCCTGAGACGGTGATACCTAGCTACCACCAAGTGTAAACAGAAATGCAAAAGGTGTACTCAGGCGCCAACAATACGGAGGCTAAGGTTAAAATAGAGGTTTAATACATATATCACTAAAATGTTACAAATGCATGGATCCACGCTAAAATATAAAAACAATGATCTAAAAATCTAAAATCTAAAATCAATCTATCTCTGTAGTGAGGATCAAACTGTTACAGTGTGTCCCAATGAATTGCCAAAAGTGTGAAAATAAATAATGTACAATAAATAAATGTCCAAATGAGCATCAGCAAGAATCCAAATATTCAATCGTGAGAGTCTGTGCTACCCCAAACTTGCCTGGGATAAAATCCAAAAAAATCCAAAAAATTCCAAATGTGTGGTAAATGAAAAAATATATAAAATGTGAAAAATGGTGAAAAAGTATAAAAATGCAAATATTAAAAATGTAGATGGCGTGTCCTAAAAGATGTGTGATCTAAAAATGCCCAAAAATATCCAAAAAATTCTGTGAAAGTCTATTATTTATCCAATGCTGACCAGTGTTCAAAAATAATTTTGTGAGTGTCTATTAATATTTCCAATATTGTCCAGTGTTCAAAAAAGGGATTCTAAGCCCTTGGCGGGCTTGGCCCAAACTACAAGTTGTGAAATAAAAAACAAACTACGCTCCCAAACAAAAAAACCTGTGAAGAGAGAAATAAGACACAATGTGTAAAAACTTCCCAATAGTATCCTCCTAATGAAATAGTGCTTACCAGGTCTACACGTTTCGGCCTCTCCTAGGCCTTTATCAAGACTAGGTAAGGGTGAACATTTTTAAAGAATTATATTTAAGAATTGCACAGATAAATGTAGCTGTTAGCTGCTTTACCCAGTACGGGAGTACACTACATTTATCTGAACAGCACGATCAAGCAGGTTGTCATTGTGACGTGCTTCTTAACAAAATGTGCTGTGCCTGGAAGGAGGGGATTTAATTTGTAAATGGAGGGCTTTTTCATGAATTAAGTTCAAAGAATTATTTTTAGAAGGCGAGAAGCTGGCTGTGTTAATTAATTGTGCACAATTAGGAATATTTTTTTTTTTTACATTTACTGTCCCTTTAAGGCTTTAAGCAAAGCAGTTGAAGGAACAGCCATAGCTTTCTGACATCTGAGAAACCTAGAAAAATTCATAAAAACAGAAGAAATAAGTCTGAAATCTTTTGTAGCTTCCACATAACATTTCAGAACTCTCCCAAATTCCAAGTTGTGAAGAAGTCGCTCCTTAGAATTTTTAGGAGCTGGACATAAAAAGAATCACAATTTCCTGGTTGATAGTATCTGTCGATACTACCTTAGGAAAAAAGGATTAATTAGTGTGAAGAGTAGCCTAATTCTGATGAAAAGTCAGAAAAGGAGGTTTGCATGAAAAAGCTGAAAGCTCAGAAACCCTTATGGCAGAATAAATATCCAGAAGAAAAATAACTTTCTAGGGTAAAAGCTGAAGGTCTAAACCATTCCAAGACTCAAAAGGAGGAATGTAAAGAACCCCAAAAAAACAGATTAAAATTCCAAGTGTAAAAAAAACTGTCGAAATCTGACCCTTAAAGAAAACTAGCTGACAAACCTTTATCCAAACCCTCCTACAGGCATTCAAGAACTCTAAGAATTCTAAAAGAATTCCCCCAGTATCCTTTGTAAGCACACTAAGCAAAAAAAATTCCAATCCCTTACGTTAAATATACCTGGTGACAGGTTTCTTAACCTGAATCAGGGTGTCAATAACCTTGTCAGAAAAACTTCTTTGAGAAAGCAGTGTTCAATCGCCAGGCCATCAAATTCAGATCCCTTACAGAAAGCCTTCAAGGTGGGTACTAGATAATCTAGACCAGTGGTTCTCAAACTAAGTGACCTCAAGGCCCGGTAAGTTTTTGCCGGACTGGTCCAGGGCCCGGTAAGCATCGGGAGTGGGTTGCAGTAGGTTTGGAAGAAATATCTATCTATATATATACTGTATATCTATATATATGTGTGTATATATATATATATATATATATATATATATACACACACACACACAGTCTCTTTCTCTCCTCCCCTCTCTTTTTCTCTCTCCTTCTCTTTCTCTCTCTCCTTCCCCTCTCTCTCTCCTCCCTCTCTTTCTCTCTCTCCTCCCTCTCTTTCTCTCTCTCTCCTCCCTCTCTTTTTGTCTCTCCCCCCTCTCTTTCTCTCTCTCCTACCTCTCTTTCTCACTCTCCTCCCTCTCTTTCTCTCTCCTCCCTCTCTCTCTCTGTCTCTCTCTCCTCCCTCTCTCTCTCTCTCCTCCCTCTCTCTCTCCTCCCTCTCTTTCTCTCTCTCCTCCCTATCTTTCTCCCTCTCCTCCCTCTTTTACAGTGGTTTAATTATGTAATAATTAATTGGTGTCAGTGGGATCCATATTAATATCCCACTGACACCAATGAATTATAAAATTAACCCACTATAAACCATTTATATATATATATATATATATATATATAGGTCTCGTATGAAAATGAGCAAAGAGGATCGCGTCCGATGCTGCAGTCATGAGACCTAAAATGTCCATACACATAGCCACTGAAGGGAATAATCGAGACTTGAGGAATCAAGGAACTCTTTGGTAAATTGATCCTCTAACCATGTCTTCGAAGAAACAACACAAGTTAATTCATGTGAGATTCTGCTAAATGAAAAGATTGAGCCAGTACCAAGATATCGTCCAAATAAGGAAACACAGCAATACCCTGCTCTCTGATTACAGATAGAAGGGCACCGAGAACCTTCTAAAAGATTCTTGGAGCTGTTTCTAGGACAAATGAAAGAGCAACAAACTGGTAATGCTTGTCTAGAAAAGAGAATCTCAGAAACCGATAGTGGTCTGTATGAAACGGAATATGAAGATACGCATCCTTTAAGTCTATTGAGGACATGTAATGACCTTGGTGAACAAAAGGCAGAATAGTCCTTATAGTCACCATCTTCAAAGTTGGGACTCTTACAAAATGATTAAAAAACTTCAGATCCAGAACTGGTCTGAAAGAATTTTCCTTCTTCGGGACAATGAATAGATTTGAATAAAAACCCAGACCCTGTTCCAGAATTGGAACTGGTACAATCACTCCTGAAAGCTCTAGATCTGAAACACATTTCAGAAAAGCCTGAGCTTTCACAGGATTTGTTCGAACGTGAGAGAAAATCTTCTCACAGGTGGCCTTACTCTGAAACCTTTTCAATACCCCTGGGAGACAATATTATGAATCCAATGATTCTAAATAGAACCTGCCCAAACGTCTTGAAATAATGTCAATCTGCCCCCCACCGGTAAAACTGGATCGAGGGCCGCACCTTCATGCAGTCTTGGGGGCTGCCTTTGTTTTCTTGTAAGGCTTGGATTTATTCCAACTCGAGGAAGGCTTCCAATTGGAGCCAGAATCCTAAGGGAAAGGAGTGGTTTTCAGTTCTCTATTATGTTGAAAGGAACAAAACCGATTAGAAGCTCTAGATTTGCCTTTAGACTTTTTATCTTGAGGCAAACAAACTCCCTTCCCCACAGTAATAGTGGAAATAATTGAATCCAACTGGGAACCAAACAAATTATTACCCTGGAATGAAAGAGATAGTAACCTAGATTTAGATACCATGTAAGCATTCCATTATTTGAGCCATAAAGCTCTTCTAGCTAAAATAGCTAATGACAGATTTAACATTTATCTTGATGATATCAAAAATAGCATCACAGATACAATAATTAGCATGTTGAAGCAAACGAACAATGATATCCAAATCAGAGTCTTTTTGTGCTAAGCTATCCATCCAAAAATTTGATGCAGCCGCAATATCAACCATAGAATTGGCAGGTGTGAGCATATAGCCAGAATGCAAATAAGCTTTCCTTATATAAGATTAAATTTTCCTATCTAAAAGATCCTTAAAAGAGGTACTATCTTCCATAGGAATAGTAGTACGTTTAGCAAGAGTAGAAATAGCCCCATCAACCTTAGGGACTTTTCCTCAAAACTCTAATCTAGCTACTGGCAAAGAATACAACTTTTAAACCTTGAAGAAGGAACAAAAGAAGTACCAGGCTTAAACCATTCCTTAGCAATCACATCAGAAATGGCACCAGGAACAGGAAAAACCTCAGGAGTAGTCACAGGAGGTTTATAGACAGAATTTTAACGTTTACTGGATTTATTATCAAGTGGACCAGACTCCTCAATATCCAAAGTTATTAACACTTCTTTTTACAAAGAACAAATATACTCAATCTTAAAAAAGATAAGATAATTTATCAGTGTCAATGTCTGAAGTAGGAGCCTCTGAACCAGAAAGATCCTTATCAGAGGAGGATATATCAGTATGTTGTCGGTCATTACAAATTTCATCAGTATTATGAGAAGTTTTAAAAGACGTTTTATGTTTATTTGAAGGCAGTATACCAGCCATAGTCTTCTGTATCGCATCAGCAATATAATTTTTCATATCAACAGGGATATAATGTACTTTAGATGTTGAAGGAACAACATATACTGTACTAGCACTAATAGAAACCTTCCCTGCATTCAAAAGCTTATCATGACAACTGTTACATACTACAGCTGGAGATATAATCTCCTCTAGCTTACAACAGATACACTTAGCCATGGTAGAACTGTGTTCAGGCAGCATGGTTCCTACAGCAGCTTCTGAGACAGGATCAGATTGAGACATCTTGTAAAATGTAAAAAAAGAAAAATATCATTAAACAGAAACATCTTATTTGCACATATAGCAGTTTTAGGAATGGGAAAAAATGCAAGTGCTAAATTTGGAAAAAAAAGCAAATAGCATAGCCCTCTGAGCATAAAGAAGGCAAGGAGCATAAAGGAAGTGAGGTAAAATAAAACTAAATTTTTTGGTGCAGGAAATGCCGAACTTGTGTCATTACCGACGCACATTCGCGCCCAAAAAAATTTCACGTGCCTAGAATGACACAATAAATAACAGCATTTTGCTCCCTCGCGAGCCTAATTTGCCCGCAAGTTTTCCAAGAAAAAACAAGTCAAATTGAAAAAAGACTATACCCCAGGTAAGACAAACTTCCTAAATATGATTCCCATATTGAAACTGCTGGACTGCAAAGGGAAATACACATACAATGGATATAAAAAGTCTACACACCCCTGTTAAATGTCAGGTTTCTGTGATGTAAAAAAATGAGACAAATAAATAATTTCAGAACCTTTTTCCATTTTTAATGTGACCTATAAACTGTACAACTCAATTGAAAAACAAACTGAAATCTTTTAGGTAAAGGGAAATAAAAAAAATAAAATAATATGTTTGCATAAGTGTGAACACCCTTAAACTAATACTTTATTGAAGCACCTTTTGATTTTATTACAGCCTTCAGTCTTTTTGGGTATGAGTTTTTCAGCATGGCACATCTTGACTTAGCAAGATTTGCCCACTCTTCTTTGCAAAAACACTCTAAATCTGTCAGAATGCGAGGGCATCTCCTGTGCACAGCCCTCTTCAGATCACCCCACAGATTTTGAATTGGATTCAGGTCTGGGCTCTGACTGGGCCATCCCAAAACTTTAATCTTCTTCTGGTGAAGCCATTCCCTTTGTTGATTT
This sequence comes from Bombina bombina, assembly GCF_027579735.1. Taxonomy (NCBI): domain Eukaryota; kingdom Metazoa; phylum Chordata; class Amphibia; order Anura; family Bombinatoridae; genus Bombina; species Bombina bombina. Next base: position 282,598,237 of record NC_069504.1, read on the forward strand.
GGTTCTATGTTTTGGGTCCTTGTCATGCTGAAAGATGAAGTTCCTCTTCATGTTCAGCTTTCTAGCAGAAGCCTGAAGGTTTTGTGCCAATATTGTCTGGTATTTGGAACTGTTCATTATTTCCTCTATCTTGACTAAGGCCCCAGTTCCAGCTGAAGAAAAACAGCCCCAAAGCATGATGCTGACACCACCATGCTTCACTGTGGGTATGGTGTTCTTTTGGTGATATGCAGTGTTGTTTTTGCGCCAAACATATCTTTTGGAATTATGGCCAAAAAGTTCAACTTTGGTTTCATCAGGCCAGAACACCTCTTGCAACATGATTTTGGGAGACTTCAGATGTGTTTTTGCAAAATGTAGCCTGGCTTGAATGTTTTTTTTTGGTAAGAAAAGGCTTCAGTCTTGCCACTCTACCCCATAGCCCAGACAAATGAAGAATACGGGCGATTGTTGTCACATGTACCACACAGCCAGTACTTGCCAGATATTCCTGCAGCTCCTTTAATGTTGCTGTAGGCCTCTTGGCAGCCTCCCAGACCAGTTTTCTTCTTGTATTTTCATCAATTTTGGAGGGACATCTAGTTCTTGGTAATGTCACTGTTGCACCATATTTTCTTCACTTGATGATGACTGTCTTCACTGTGTTCCATGGTATATCTAATGCCTTGGAAATTCTTTTGTACCCTTCTCCTGACTGATACCTTTTAACAATGAGATCCCTCTGATGCTTTAGAAGCTCTCAATGGACCATGGCTTTTGCTGTAGGATGCGACTAACAAAATGTCAGGAAAGACCTACTAGAACAGCTGAACTTTATTCGGGGTTAATCAGAGGCACTTTAAATGATGACAGGTGTGTACTGACTCCTATTTAACATGATTTTGAATGTGATTGCTGAATTCTGAACACAGCTACATCCCCAGTTGTAAAAGGGTGTTCACACTTATGCAACCATATTATTTTTATTTCCTTTTACCTAAAAGATTTCAGTTTGTTTTTATAGGTCACATTAAAGGTGGAAAAAGTTCTGAAATGATTTATCTTTGTCTCATTTTTTTACATCACAGAAACCTGACATTTTAACAGGGGTATGTAGACTTTTTATATCCACTGTAGACCTGACTCATGGCAAATATAAGTAAAATACATATATATAAAAGAAGCCTACCACCCAACTCAATAATATTCCTTTTATCTAACAACATTTCCTTCCTCTAACTCTGCATTAACATATTTCTCAATCTTGCAGTCCTCACCTCCTGTTTCTCAACCTCCTACCCTTCTAGAATGTAAATTCCCATGGGAATAGGGCTCTCGATTCCTTCTGTATGTGTTTGTAAAATCTGTCCTGTCTCTTAGTCTTACAAGTTTTATACTATTGTTTTATTTAAATGATCTGTATCCATGGACAGCGCTGCGGAATATGATGGCGCTTGATAAATAAAGTATAATAATAATAACTTTACATTAATACATAAAGAGCCAAATAAAGATACATACTTACTGAAAGACACCCATCCACATATAGCAGATAGCCAAAGTACTGAAAGCTATCAGCAGAGGTAATGGTATATAAGAGTATATCGTCGATCTGAAAAGGGAGGTAGGACATGAATCCCTACGACCGATAACAGAGAACCCTTAAAAAGATTTCCCGCAAGGAAAAACATAAAATCAAACAGGCGATACACTCTTCACATCCCTCTGACAAACACTGTACTCTGAGAGGAATTGGGCTTCAGAATGCTTAGAAGCACTTATCATAGAAGAAATCATAAAAATCAAGCACAAACTTACTTCCCCACCTCCATAGAAGGCAAAGTTTGTAAAACTGAATTGTGGGTGTGGTGAGGGGTGTATTTATAGGCATTTTGGGGTTTGGGAAACTTTGCCCCTACTGGTAGGATTGTATATCCCATACGTCACTAGCTCATGGACTCTTGCCAATTACATGAAAGAAATAGATATAGATACAGCCATAAAAAGGAACTGTGTGGGGGGAGTTAGAGCTTTACAATTCAGAAACTTAAAAGGAAGGGTTAATGGTGAGGCACTGCAGTATAAATTTACAGGTAAAGTAATTAAAGTACATGCCTCTTAGTAATTCAAGTTTTGCCTCTATCCCATCTTGTTTTATGTCCCTTTAATGTCTGAATTTGTGAAGACATATGAATGAGATAAAGTGCTGCACGTCTGGTATATTCTGGTTAACAAAGAAAATAGAACTCTTACTTTTTATTTCATTACCAAACCATTTGAAAGCGTTAATTTAAAGAAAAAGAGAAAACATTCTTTTTTCATTATTTAATTTTTTTTTATTTAAAAAATTACATCCTAAGCTTAGGTAAGTATAACATTTTGCCCCAGAAATATAGTTACAAATGAACAACATCATTAGCCAGTACATACTGGTCAGGAACAGACAAGATGAACATTTGTCTATATTTCTAACACACAGGATAAGTTTGTCTTTTGGTAGAAAACAAGACAACAGAGAAGAGGATGTCAGCTTAACATTCTAAAACAAAAATAATTTCAATAAATAACATTAAATATTAAAATAATTCCAAAAAAGTATTTAGCAGGTGCATTGATTTTTGTACAAGTCAGAAATTGTTGCTCATAGACCAGTCAAGAACATTAGACTCATTGCTCCAGGAGGCTTTTGCATTGCACTGAATATCTGTCATATGGACTAGGAGACTGTAAGACACTATAGAGCATTTAACACAAATGTGCTTCATTGAAACACTGCAGAATTGTAGGTTACAGGCCTTCCAGGTAACTAGGATGTTAAGTTACCATGTCTATAAGTTATAAAGTCATTATAAAGGGACCTTATAATCTAGTTTTTTGTTGAACAAGATGCTTTTGTAAAACCAGATAACCCAATATTATTCTTCATGTTCTGAGTAGGTATCATCATCTGCTACTTCTTCACAGTGATGATCCCCATTGTTAAAATTGTCATCATCATTGTCCCATTCATCCCCAAAAGTCTGCTCCTGCAGGAAAGTGAAGGTAAGAGATCGGGCAGCCACTTGTGCCGCCAATCCAGAAGCAAACTTCAAATCTGAAGATTGATGGATGCGAGCAAGCCTCTCTTTTATGGAGGGCGGTAACACAGTCCTAGGTGCCGGACGGGGACATTCCACCTCTTCCTCAGTATTAGCTGGTTTAATTTCATCTGGCAGAATACTTGCATCTAGACTATCACTATTTAGGTCATTGTTCTCTTGAGGAAAGTGTCCATTTCCATTGATTTCCCTTGAGCTTTCTTCACAAGTGTCTAGTACGTCACCAACTGGTTTATCTGCTTCAAATTTATCAACTGACACATCAGATGTCAAGGGTTTAATTACAGCTTTGAAAGAAAAAAAAGAAAATGTAGAGTTATGAAAGATTTTTTCTCTACAAACATTTCTAGACAAAGACCTCAGTAAACTAGAAGATAGCAAATAATACATTTCTTACATGTTTTTACTGATTAGATATATAGATTAATAGATAGAGCATGGATACTAGCAACTGGCTACTGTGGATGGCACAAGCTTTAGAAACTGGGTGCATAAGCAGGAGGGACCAGGTTTAGCCTGAGCTGATAGTGACAAGCAGGCCCTTCCCTTGTATGCACTGGAACAGTAAGGCACAGTTAGAAGTGGTGTTGACCTTACCTTGAACGGCAGGTAACCAGGACAAGCAGTGACACAGGCATTGCCCTTAGCATTGGCAACTGACACAAGCTTTAGTCTGAACAATAAGGTTCTCTGCTCCGATAAGATTATGTAAAATGATCCTCTAGCACTGCAACATCCATCATAATATCTGTTTGTCTAAGGGCCTGATTCTCTAAAGTTATCTGGTCTGGCAAGATTAGCTAATAATAATTTTAAAAAGGTGCTTTTCTGCACGTGGCAGAGAGACACATACATTACAATAAAATGATAAAAAACTCAAAAGATTTAAAGTGATGTAAAGTAGATACAAACACAGTACGACACAGCACTCATGATATGAGTTTTTATATTACAGGTTTTATTCTTTAATATTTATAGATTTAAGCTTTAAACTTTCTGTTATGTATTTGAATGCACTTATATTTTGTATACAGCAATGTATTTAGGATTGTGATTTTACAAATTACGATTGTGCTTTACATTTTTCTGTTTTACAAAATATGATTATATTCTGTACTTTGTATTTTTTATATGTAAAATAGGCCTGAATGTTTCAGAAAGTGGTAGTCTGAAGTTCTCTCACAGGCCTTATTAATATTAAGCATTTTACACCTGTAGTTCTCACTGATTTATCTTGCTAGTTGCATTAAGATGAAGTTTGCTCAAATATTACAATGCACATATTTAACTAGAAAAAAAGTAAAAAATACATGTTGAACTGTATTGAAAACATTTAAGCTAAATTATATTTGATGCAAAATAAGAATTTAAATTGGTGCCACATACTCCCATGTTAACTTCACTCTCCCCTCTAAAGTTCTCTATCACTAAAAGCTTAAAGGGACATAGTACTCATATGCTAAACCACTTGAAACTGATGCAGTATAACTGTAAAAAGCTGACAGGAAAATATCCCCTGAGAATCTCTATGTAAAAAGGAAGATATTTTACCTCACAATTTCCTCAGCTCAGCAGAGTAAGTTCTGTGTAAAAAGTTATACTCAGCTGCAGTTAAAAAAAATGAAGAAATTAACTGCAGCCAATCAGCATCAACAGTGCTGAGGTCATGAACTTTTTTACTGCCATCTCATGAGATTTCGCTTAACTCTCATGAGATTTCATAGTAAACTTCCTTAAACTGAATAGGAAAAATAACATGAATGTGCACAAGGCTCACTCCCTTACCTGTACCGGGACAGACATACTGATTTTCTGCTTAAAGTCCTTCACAATGGGATGTGAATACTAAGGACATTTTGAGGTAAAATATCTTTCTTTTTTACATAGAAATATTCAGGTAATATTATTTAGTCAGCTATACTGCATCACTTTCAAGTGTTTCAACATTTGGGTATCAGGGCCCTTTAATTCCTTTTTTTTATTGCAATCAAATACATATACAAAAATAATATAAAAAAAAACAATAATTAGTGGTTGGTACCATCACATAAAAAAAACAACCAAATAATTAGTCAATACATTCCGATATACCGATAAAGTTAAAAAAAATCTTATAACTAAGCGCTCAATGAGCCTTCAATGGCAAAGTGACATATCCCTTATTCAAAATGAAAAGAAAATGCATTCAGAAATAGAACAGTTAAATGTGTTACCTCTACTTCTCTCTCCTTTAACAAATAAAAACAGTCTGAAAGGAGAAGAAAAAAATAAGCTTTTTTACTTTCTATGAGAATTATCTCTTGTCTTTCTGGGACTTATCTGGGAATTTTAACCTTTTAGCAATTACCAAAAACCTGGCTATCTTCTTCTGACACTGTCTCTATTGCTGCTTTCATGCATGGTGGTCTACACTTTAGCCATACCCCTAGGCCAGGTGAATGAATTGATGGTGGTGTTGGGATCCTGCTCTACTCCTCCCACCTCTCTCCTTCTCCTCCTTTGAAGTCCACTGCATTTGCCTGTTCTCCCCCCCTCTCTCTCTCAGAGTGGCAGTCATCTATCGCCCTCCTGGACCAACCTCCCAATTCCTCAACAACTTCGCTGCCTGGCTTCCTTACTTTCTCTCTACACATACACCCACTCTAATACATGGAGACTTCAACATCCCCATTGATAACTTATCTGTTTCTTCTACCTTTAAACTTGTTTCACTTGTATGCCCTTTTGGTCTCTCACAATCCACCCTATTCCCTGCTCACTGTGACGGACACTCTATTGACCTGGTATTTTCCTACCTCTGCTCTATATATAACTTCACCTGTCGCCCCGTTCCCATTTGAGATCCCCACCTGCTCACCTATAATCTTAATGTATCGGCTAAACCTATTTCTCCTTCTTGGCCACGCAGCTGTAAAAATCTGAACTCTGTTGATCTGCTTACATTTTCTAAACTTATTCAACATCTCCTCCCTTTCACAATAATCTGCCCTGATCTTGCTACAGCCCACTTTAACAAAACTCACTCCTCTGAACTAGACACTCTTGCTCCTCCCCAACTGCGCAAAATGACATGCTGTCAGTTACAGCCCTGGCACTCTCAGCAAATGTGCTACTTGCAGAAATGCCTTATCACTGCTGAGTGTGTCTGGGAGATATAAAGGTCTCCACTCAGACGAGATGATAAAATAATACTAAAGCTCTGCAAGATCCATAGTGAAATTCTAAAAAGGCAGATTTTGCTATACTTCTCCATGTGGGGTTCCTTTCATTTCTGTAAGTACAAGTACAAGCCCAGTGCAATATAGCACTGCATGACATGAGAGTTCTGTTGCTTTGTATTTTATATTACTTTAGACTTCAGATTAAGTTTAATTACATTTAAATTTTGCATGTTCTATTTTGTAATTTATTTTGTATACAGCAGTGTATTTTGATTTTACAGATTCCGATTATGCTTTCATAGTTTTTGTGTAACTTTAACCAATTAGGTTACTGTGTATATTTATGTGCAACCTTTACAAATTACATTGTTTTTGTATTTCTTCTACTTAAAATAAAACTGAAAAACATCCTATGAGCCTGATAAGTAAAGATTCTCTAGTTTGCAGGGAAATTATACTGCAGACTTCACAGGGGCTGAACTCACTGAATTATATAAGAATAAGCGTGAAACATGGAAGCCCCATAAAGATGAGAGATGCCTTCCATAGAAATTAATGAGGCCCTCTGGAATACAGAATTTCACAGGGGAGAGATAAGTTAACAGGAGAACACATGGGGCTGATATAAAGTATCAGCTTGCAGCAAAAACAAATTAAACAAATGTTTTCACTGTAATTTAACTTGTTTTTGCAACTAATTTAGTATATATTGTCTGTCAGTTAAATAAGTGTATTGTGAATTTTGAGCAAACAGCTGGCAAGAAAAATCAGTGACCAACTTGTTTAAAATGTTTACAGCATTTCACAAGAATTGTGAGAGAGCTTCAGACATACCCTAGGAACTCCCCTGATCAGCCTATGGAACTGCCCTGTCCCTCCCACTTTCTGAAGCTCTATTTTAATTTTGCAATAGAGAAAATACAAAGTGCAATATAATTTGCAAAATATACACAGAAATATACATATTATATCTAAATCTAAATGTATTAAAATGGCACAAAGCTTAAAAGTAATAATACTGAAAGAACCTAATATGAAGTGTAAATATAAAATAGAAAGCACAAAGTGTAAGCGTAACAAAATTCTCAAGTCATGCAGGACTGTATTTTACTGAGATTGTCTCTCCTTCACACATGGAAATACACACCCCTTTGACAAGTATAGTAAAATGTGCCTGTCTAGAATATTGTTAGAGATCTCACAGTGCTTGCCCTTTTTCTTTGAGCATTTAGTGAGTTCAGCCCCTGTGAAGTCTGCACTGCAATTTCTCTTTAAGCAGGAGAATCTTTTGCCATCAGGTCCCAAGAGAGAATTAAATCACAGTTTGTGTTAATGGCAATAGTGGGGCTAAATAGCTGTACTGAGTGGCCAGCCCCTCTGAGATTCTTACTTTCTAGCTTATTTATATCTGTTGCTAATTGGCCTCGACAGGGGAGATCAGATAAGAATAACAGGCTTTAAAACATTGGTAACTTAGATACAACATGATGGCGCCCACAGAAAGTGTATATTATTTTCAGGGTAATCTTTGCCTTGAATTCATCATTATGTCTAACATTTTAGTGCCCCTTTAATGGTAAAAATGAGGTTAAACACTGTCTATATTCTGTCAGGAAGGAAAAACGGGTGTGAGAAATATAAATGAAACACAAAAACGGTTAGGAATGGAGAAGGGAAATCAATCTTCTGTTCTCTGAGGCCACTAAAAAAACCAACTAAATACAACATACATACAGACATTTTTAAGCCATTTAGCATTTCTGGAATATTGTGAAGATCTGCTTGGATCTCCCTGAGTTACTTGCCATTTTTTTGTATACATTTAAAGACTAACTTCAAGGGACAGTGCATTTAAATGTCACTTTACAATAACGGCATTAGAATGAATAATATAGAGTGTGGTAAACTCACATTACATTACAAGTCACTGCAGATGTAGTTTTAATTAAGTGTGTCCCATACCGTGTTCACTAAACAGCAACTGTTTCCATTTCTGTCTTTCGGCCTCAGATGCCTTTAAACTTAAGACAGCCTTTAGCTCTTGCAGTACTCTTTTTGACTCTTCCCTTTCACGTTTTTGTCTCTCTCTCTCTTCTGGAGAAAAAAAGTAAACGTCTTCTCTATTAAACTCGTTGTCTATAACAAGGTCTTCAACATAGGCCTCCAACTCCTGGAAAACAAACAGAATGTTTAAGGGTATTTAATAATGATAAACATTGTTGTAAATTACGACATTCAAGTTAATTTTAATCTAGATTAAAAGCATATGTAGCCGCTTACTTATATTAGAAAAACACCAACCCAAAATAAAATAGTGTGTTTAAAAATATAATGAAAATATAGAATATTTTGCTCAGGAACTTGTGAATACACAAAGTGTGCAGTGGCGTAGTAAAATGTTGAATTATCGACCACAGTCATCTTAACGTTTGTCATATCATATTATTATTAGTAAATAATCTGTCTGATATATGGTCATTAAAAGGATATAGGACATAAAATGTTTTATTGTTTTAGAGCATTTTATTATTGAACTAATTGCATATAACTTTGTTTAACCCCTGTAAAGGGGTACACTCATTGTTTAACTCAGCTTCAGAGCAGCAATGCACTGCTGGGACCTAGCTGTACACATTTGGTGAGCCAATGACAAGAAGCGGATCAGGAGGCATGAATAGAAAACAAACCACGCCCCTTGCTCATTGGAAGATAAGGGATGGGAATCCTGGTAAGAACTGGCTAGAATAAAGGGCTCTATTTTTGATTTAATAATTTCTATTTACATAGGCTAATTTAAACCAGTATTTACCAGGTAAAATTATGATATGGGTACAAGCAGTACACAGAAAAATAGGGTGGGCAAATGAAAATGCAAACATAATTAAATGCAACAATATATAATTTTATTAAAAAAGGACTGAATTCAGAATGTTGTTGCCAAATCTAGCAGAGGCAGACTGTAAGACATCCAACTTTTAATGCATTACAAAGATATGAGAAGCTTGACATACAACAGCTTTGCAAAGAGAATGAAGAATTAATCTAAAAGGGCCCAACATGTTGCTGTAGCCCCTGTAGAATGCACCCTAATCTACTCAGTAACAGAAAGATGCTTTAGCTGATAAGCCTTGCACATGCACTGAACAATCCTAAAGAAATTGTGGTTTTAGCTGGTAGCTGGCCTATATGATGCCCGAGAGGAATGTCAAACTGTTAATTTTTCTCAATTCCTTAGTCCTGTCGACATAATAATGTAGACACCAAACCCCATCCAATGTGTATAGTGGTTTTCCTTTAAAAAGCTTCTTCTGTAAAAATCATGAGGGCAACACTATATACTTTTATAATTTGATATGACTTTTGGCAGAATCTCTGGAATAGTACAGAGTATCTCATTATCCTGAAAGGGGTAAGAGAATATTCCTCCACTGAAAATGCCTGCTCAGAAACACGTCTTGCAGAGATGAACGTCACTAAAAAACAAAATGTATTCTTACCTGATGAATTTCTTTCTCTTGTGGTATATCCAGTCCACGGGTTCATCCATTACTTGTGGGATATTCTCCTTCCCAACAGGAAGTTGCAAGAGAACACCCACAGCAGAGCTGTCTATATAGCTCCTCCCCTAACCCCCACCTCCAGTCATTCCACCGAAGACAAGTAAGAAAAAGGAGAAACTATAGGGTGCAGAGGTGACTGTAGTTTTAAAAAATAAACATACCTGCCTTAAAGTGACAGGGCGGGCCGTGGACTGGATACACCACAAGAGAGAGAAATTTATCAGGTAAGCATAAATTTTGTTTTCTCTTGTAAGGTGTATCCAGTTCACGGCTTCATCCATTACTTGTGGGATACCAATACCAAAGCTTTAGGACACGGATGAAGGGAGGGACAAGGCAGGAACTTAAACGGAAGGCACCACTGCCTGCAAGACCTGTCTCCCAAAAATAGCCTTCGAGGAAGCAAAAGTATCAAATTTGTAGAATTTAGAAAAACTATGAAGCGAAGACCAAGTTGCCGCCTTACAAATCTGTTCAACAGAGGCCTCATTTTTAAAAGCCCATGTGGAAGCTACCGCTCTAGTGGAATGAGCTGTAATTCTTTCAGGAGGCTGCAGGCCAGCAGTCTCATAAACTAAACGGATTATGCTTCTCAGCCAAAAAGAAAGAGAAGTTGCCGAAGCCTTTTGGCCTCTCCTCTTTCCAGAATAGACAACAAACAATGCAGATGTTTGACGAAAATCCTTAGTAGCTTGCAAATAAAACTTTAAAGCACGAACCACGTCAAGATTGTGTAACAGACGTTCCTTCTTTGAAGAAGGATTAGGACACAGTGACGGAACAACAATTTCCTGATTGATATTCTTATTAGATACCACATTAGGAAGAAACCCAGGTTTGGTACGCAAAACTACCTTATCTGCATGGAAAATCAGATAAGGGGAATGACACTGTAAGGCAGATAACTCTGAAACTCTTCGAGCCGAAGAGATAGCTACTAGGAACAGAACTTTCCAAGATAAAAGCTTGATATCTATGGAATGCAAAGGTTCAAACGGAACCCCTTGAAGAACTTTAAGAACTAAATTTAAACTCCATGGCGGAGCAACAGGTTTAAACACAGGCCTGATTCTAACCAAAGCCTGACAAAACGCCTGAACGTCTGGAACATCAGCCAGATGCTTATGCAAAAGAATAGACAGAGCAAAAATCTGTCCCTTTAAGGAACTAGCCGATAATCCCTTTACCAATCCGTCTTGGAGAAAAGATAATATCCTAGGAATCCTGACCTTACTCCACGAGTAACCCTTGGATTCACACCAATGAAGATATTTACACCATATCTTATGATAGATTTTCCTGGTGACAGGCTTTCGGGCCTGAATCAAGGTATCAATGACCGACTCAGAGAAACCACGTTTTGATAAAATCAAGCGTTCAATCTCCAAGCAGTCAGACGCAGAGAAATTAGATTTGGATGTTTGAATGGACCTTGGAGTAGAAGGTCCTGCCTCAGCGGCAGAGTCCATGGTGGAAAGGATGACATGTCCACCAGATCTGCATACCAAGTCCTGCGTGGCCACGCAGAAGCTATCAAAATCACTGAAGCTCTCTCCTGCTTGATCTTGGCAATCAGATGAGGGAGGAGAGGAAATGGTGGAAACACATAAGCCAGGCTGAAGGACCAGGGCACTGCTAGAGCATCTATCAGCGTTGCCTGGGGATCCCTTGACCTGGACCCATAACGAGGAAGCTTGGCGTTCTGACAAGACGCCATCAGATCCAGTTCTGGTGTGCCCCATAGTTGAATCAGCTGGGCAAAAACCTCCGGATGGAGCTCCCACTCCCCCGGATGAAAAGTCTGCCGACTTAGAAAGTCCGCCTCCCAGTTCTCTACTCCTGGGATATGGATAGCTGAGAGATGGCAAGAGTGAACCTCTGCCCAAAGAATTATCTTGGAAACCTCCATCATTGCCAAGGGACTCCTTGTTCGCCCCTGATGGTTTATATAGGCTACAGTCGTGATATTGTCCGACTGAAATCGGATGAACCTGACCGCAGCCAGTTGAGGCCAAGCCTGAAGAGCATTGAATATCGCTCTTAGCTCCAGAATGTTTATTGGAAGGAGGGCCTCCTCCTGAGTCCACAACCCTGAGCGTTCAGGGAATTCCAGACTGTGCTCCAGCCCAGAAGGCTGGCATCTGTCGTTACTATAGTCCACTCTGGCCTGCGGAAACTCATTCCCCTGGACAGATGGACCTGAGATAACCACCAGAGAATCCCTGGTCTCTTGATCCAGATTTAACAGAGGAGACAAATCTGTGTAGTCCCCATCCCACTGATTGAGCATGCAAAGTTGCAGGGGTCTGAGATGTAGACGGGCAAACAGAACTATGTCCATTGCCGCTACCATCAGGCCGATCATTTCCATACACTGAGCCACTGACGGAGGAGAAGTGGAATGAAGAGCACGGCAAGAAGTTAGAAGCTTTGATATCCTGACCTCTGTCAGAAAAAAATTCATTTATAGTGAATCTATCAGAGTCCCTAGGAAGGAAACTGTTGTGCGAGGGGAGAGTGAACTCTTTTCTCTGTTCACCTTCCACCCGTGAGACCTCAGAAAGGCCAGAACAATGTCCGTATGGGACTTGGCGATTTGAAAAGTCGACGCCTGGATCAGGATGTCGTCTAGGTAAGGAGCCACTGCTATGCCCCGCGGCCTTAGAACTGTCAGTAGAGACCCTAGAACCTTCGTAAAGATTCTTGGCGCCATGGCTAACCCGAAGGGAAGAGCCACAAACTGGTAATGCCTGTCTAGGAAGGCGAACCTGAGGAACTGATGATGATCTCTGTGAATTGGAATGTGGAGATAAGCATCCTTTAAGTCCACGGTAGTGATATATTGACCCTCCTGGATCATAGGGAGGATGGTTTGGATTGTCTCCATCTTGAAAGATGGGACCCTGAGAAATTTGTTTAGTATCTTGAGATCCAAGATTGGTCTGAACGTTCCCTCTTTTTTGGGAACTATAAACAGGTTTGAATAGAAACCCTGCCCCTTTTCCTCCCTTGGAACTGGGTGGATCACTCCCATAACCAGAAGGTCTTGAACGCAACGTAAGAATGCCTCTCTCTTGTTTGCAGATAGTTGTGAGAGGTGAAATCTCCCCTTTGGAGATGAACCTTTGAATTCCAGAAGATATCCCTGGGAAACAATCTCTAGTGCCCAGGGATCCTGGATGTCTCTTGCCCAAGCCTGAGCGAAGAGAGAAAGTCTGCCCCCTACTAGATCCGGTCCCGGATAGGGGGCTACTCCTTCATGCTGTCTTAGAGGCAGCAGCAGGTTTTTTGGCCTGCTTCCCCTTGTTCCAAGCCTGGTTAGGTCTCCAGACTGGTTTCAACTGGGCAAAATTTCCCTCTTGTTTTGCATTAGAGGAAGTTGAAGCTGCGCCACTCTTGAAGTTTCGAAAGGAACGAAAATTATTCTGTTTAGTCCTTAACTTATTGGACTTATCCTGAGGAAGGGCGTGACCTTTTCCTCCAGTAATATCTCCTTCAGACCAGGCCCGAAAAGGGTCTGTCCCTTGAAGGGGATGTTAAGAAGCTTAGACTTTGAAGTAACGTCTGCTGACCAGGACTTAAACCATAGCGCCCTACGCGCCAGAATGGCAAAACCTGAATTCTTAGCCGTTAGCTTGGTTAAATGAAAAACGGCGTCAGAGATAAAGGAATTAGCTAACTTAAGAGCTTTAATGCTGTCTAAAATATCATCTAACGGGGTTTCCACCTGTAGAGCCTCCTCAAGAGACTAGAACCAGAAAGCCGCTGCAGCAGTAACTGGGGCAATGCATGCAAGAGGCTGGAGAATAAAACCTTGATGTATAAAAATTTTCTTAAGGAGACCCTCCAATTTTTTATCCATAGGATCTAGGAAAGCACAACTGTCCTCGACTGGGATAGTTCTACGCTTAGCTAGGGTAGAGACTGCTCCCTCCACCTTAGAGACCGTCTGCCACGAGTCCCGTATGGCGGCATCTATGGGAAACATCTTTTTAAAAGCAGGAGGGGGAGAGAACGGCACACCTGGTCTATCCCATTCCTTAGAAATAATTTCCGAAAACCTCTTAGGGACTGGAAAAACATCAGTGTAAACAGGCACTGCAAAGTATTTGTCCATCTTACACAATTTCTCTGGAACTACAACGGGTTCACAGTCATCCAGAGTCGCTAAAACCTCCCTAAGCAATAAGCGGAGGTGTTCAAGCTTAAATTTAAACGCTGACATTTCAGAATCAGACTGAAGCAACGCCTTCCCTGAACCTGAAATGTCACCCACAGATAGAAGCTCTCCTGCCTCGGCTTCTGAGTATTGTGAGGGTATATCAGAGAAAGGTATTAAAGCGTCAGAAAGCTCTGTATTTGTTCTAGCCCCAGAGCTGTCTCGCTTTCCTTGTAACCCTGGCAGTTTGGACAATACCTCTGAGAGGGTAGCATTCATAACTGCCGCCATGTCCTGTAAGGTAAAAGAATTAGACGCGCTAGATGTACTTGGCGTCACTTGAGCGGGAGTTATAGGTTCTGACACATAGGGAGAGCTAGATGGCATAATCTCCCTTTTTTTAGTCAGAGAATCCTCTGGAGATAAATCTTTAAGCGCCATAATATGGTCTTTATAGTTTATAGAAATTTCAGTACATTTGGTACACATTCTAAGAGGGGGTTCCACAATGGCTTCCAAACATATTGAACAAGGAGTTTCCTCTATGTCAGACATGTTTAACAGACTAGTAATGAGACAAGCAAGCTTGGAAAACACTTTAATAAAGGTGAAACAGCAATTAAACAAAAACGTTACTGTGCCTTTAAGAGAAAAAAACTAGCACTTAAACTGCAAAACAGTGTAAAAATATAGTAAAGTCTTCGAATTTTTTACAGTATGTGTAAGGGACTAAAACAACATTGCACACACTTGCAAATGGATGATTAACCCCTTAGCCCCCAAACCGGATTTAAAAAAAGTCAACCACCAGTAAAAGACAGTTGAGCACCTTGCCACAGCTCTGCTGAGGCTCCTACCTGCCCTCAAATACGATTTAGTGAAGAAATAAACCCTTTATGATGGTCCTCAGATGCCAGAGGACTCCTCTAGGGAAGCTGGATGTCTCAGTCTGAAGGAAACTGCGCATCTAGAGCGCGAAAATAGGCCCCTCCCACCATGTACTGGATGTCAGAGGGGCCTTAAGAAAATATTCCTAGGAGTATCTGACAAGCCTTGTGGAAAACTAGGCCCCAAATAAAGACATCTCCCTCAGAGAAAAAATGTTCTATTTATGAAAACATGTAAACGTTTTGTCACTAAGTAATATGAGTATTACCCTGTTTTGTAAGCATGATCCCAGTCGTTGTTAAATCACTGCATCTAGCTTACCTCAAATACACAAGGCTCTGTCAGCATTTTCTAGAACTTATTCATCTCTCTAGAAATAAAAATACTGAACATACCTGAAAGCAGGTAATCTGCAGACCGTTCCCCCAACTGAAGTTTTCCCATACTCTTCAGTTATGTGTGAGAACAGCAATGGACCTTAGTTACAAACCGCTAAGATCATCAACCTCCAGGCAGAATTCTTCTTCTAATTTCTGCCTGAGAGTAAAACAGTATAACGCCGGTACCGTTTAAAAATAACAAACTCTTGATTGAAGGTAAAACTACACTAACTCACCACATATCTCTTGAGACTTCCTATCTTGTCGAGAGTTGCAAGAGAATGACTGGAGGTGGGGGTTAGGGGAGGAGCTATATAGACAGCTCTGCTGTGGGTGTCCTCTTGCAACTTCCTGTTGGGAAGGAGAATATCCCACAAGTAATGGATGAACCCGTGGACTGGATACACCTTACAAGAGAAATATGGTTTTGAGAGTCAAGTTCCATAGGGAAGCAGACTTCAGACGCTCAAATGGGATTTCCATTAAAACACCAAAGTATAAAAAGCAAATTGCATGATGAAATTCGAGGACTGGAAACTGGTGGAATGCAAGACAGAGCCTGAAAAAAATAATATCACTATGGTATATTGAGCTTATCTTGCCCGGATACTGCAGATATTGATGAAACTTGTACATTATGTGTGGCTAAAGAAAAGCTTTGCAGAAAGCCATTGTGAAGAAAAGAAAAAAAACTGAAAAGGGTAACAAAGATGCAATTTCTCAACAGATATGTTTTTCTTCAAAATGAAAAAGAATATTCCAAATTCTATAATAGAAGCGGATTGATTCCTAGCTTGAAGAAGAGTACAGATCCCTGGAGAAAAGATATGTCTTGTCTATGCAGTACTTTTTTTGGATGACGGAGATATTCCTAGACTGAGGTTCCACAACTGGACGAAAACAATTACCATGGACTCTGGAAAAGACCAACGACTGAGGTAGTGACTGATCTGATGCTTGTGACTGCTGGCCATGCATATCATTGAAAACCCCCATTTTCCTGAGGCATATTTCTCTGTGCAACTGCTACTCCGTTCATAGAATCTCTGTCAGGAAATCTGCTTACATATTCTGATGAGCCTGATGATATTTCACTGTGACATATGACAGACTGTGCTCAATGATAAATTGCTGCTACCAAGGGAAGAGATGTCAAACTCTGGAGGAGTAAGACAGCAAAATGTGTAAAGTAAACACAAAAGCACTTCTTGAAAAAGGTTCTCTTCAATAGTTTTGCCAGAATAATTCAAACTGTTCATATACAGTAGCGACCCTGTAGCAGATGCTGGCAAACTAAGCCCTCCTAGTTTACTCAATGTGAATTTAGAGCACAGATGCTCTGACATGACTCTTACCTAGATGAAGTCATGGGGAATATGGAAGAGTCCAAAAGTATAACCCTCGGCTACGTTGGAGGCAACAACTAAGCCAGCCTGAGAAGCAGGCCTCCATCTATACCAGTATGCCAATATAACAGTAAAGTGAAGTGAGAGGGAACCCAGCTCTGTCTAACATATGAAGGAAAGAAATAGAAATGAGGAATTTGCCAGACCATCCTTGTATGAGTAAAAGGGAGTGTGGCTTTCTTTCTTACTATGCCCCTTTCTGAGATGGGTCTCACCTGATAAGCATTGGCTCAGGTAAGCCAAGCCAATGAATTTACAGATGGATATTTTAGGGTCTGAAAGTTTAACAAAAAAGAAGATATCAATCAAGGATCATCAGCTAGCATCTCTCTGTGTTTAACCATTCCTTCTGTAACTGTATAAATGTATATATCCCAGTTGTGAGCTTACACAACGAGGGAAAATGTATAGTTTCCAAGAAACATATAGTATAGTACTCAAACATTGATTTTCCAGACCCAGAAAAATGTGAAAGATGGCCTAGCATATAATTCTCTATGGAAGTACATATAAATTGAGATTCTATCCAACAGCAACAATCAGTGTTAAATGGACATTAAACTTATATGTTCCAGATGGAACATACAATTATTATAATTTTTTTATTTTTTTATTATTTACTTCCTTTATCAAATTGTGCACAGTCTTTTTATTTGCACACTTTCTTAGACACCAGCTGTTAGTGAGCATGTGTAAGAATCCAGTGTGTACATATATGAGTCTCTGATTCACTGGTATTTGTCACATGCTACAGGGGGCAGAGGAATGTATTGAATTTGAATAAGTGCTATTGCAGTGTCTTTTTACAATGCATTTGTTAATTACGTAATTCTACTGTATTAAATGGTCCATGGTATCTATTAAGGAAAAGCATTGTGTGCAATGTTATACGTTAAAAAAAACAACAACAAAAAAAACTGTTGCCATATAGTGCTCAAGACATATTACCTAATTATTCTCTTTAACAAAGGATACCAAGAAAACAAAGAATTTTAGAATTACATTTTCTGATTGAATCATGAAAGATTCAATTCCATGTAAGAGTGCCCGGTTATTAAAAACATAATTTATGCTTACCTGATAAATTTATTTCTCTTGTAGTGTAGTCAGTCCACGGGTCATCCATTACTTATGGAATATATCTCTTCCTAACAGGAAGCTGCAAGAGGATCACCCAAGCAGAGCTGCTATATAGCTCCTCCCCTCACATGTCATATTCAGTCATTCGACCAAAACCAGACGAGAAAGGAGAAACCATAGGGTGCAGTGGTGACTGGAGTTTTAATTAAAATGTAGATCTGCCTTAAAGACAGGGCGGGCCGTGGACTGACTACACTACAAGAGAAATAAATTTATCAGGTAAGCATAAATTATGTTTTCTCTTGTTAAGTGTAGTCAGTCAACGGGTCATCCATTACTTATGGAATACCAATACCAAAGCTAAAGTACACGGATGAAGGGAGGGACAAGGCAGGAACATTAAACAGAAGGAACCACTGCCTGAAGTACCTTTCTCCCAAAAATAGCCTCCGAAGAAGCAAAAGTGTCAAATTTGTAAAAATTTGAAAAAGTGTGAAGTGAAGACCAAGTTGCAGCCTTGCAAATCTGTTCAACAGAGGCCTCATTTTTAAAGGCCCAGGTGGAAGCCACAGCTCTAGTAGAATGAGCTGTAATCCTTTCAGGAGGCTGCTGTCCAGCAGTCTCATAGGCTAAACGTATTATGCTACGAAGCCAAAAAGAGAGAGAGGTAGCCGAAGCCTTTTGACCTCTTCTCTGTCCAGAGTAAACGACAAACAGGGAAGAAGTTTGACGAAAATCTTTAGTTGCCTGCAAATAGAACTTCAGGGCACGGACTACGTCCAGATTATGCAAAAGTCGTTCCTTCTTTGAACACAGTGATGGAACAACAATCTCTTGATTGATATTCCTGTTAGTAACTACCTTAGGTAAGAACCCAGGTTTAGTACGCAGAACTACCTTGTCTGAATGAAAAATCAGATAAGGAGAATCACAATGTAAGGCAGATAACTCAGAGACTCATCGAGCCGAGGAAATAGCCATCAAAAACAGAACCTTCCAGGATAACAGCTTGATATCAATGGAATGAAGGGGTTCAAATGGAACGCCTTGAAGAACGTTAAGAACTAAGTTTAAGCTCCACGGTGGAGCAACAGTCTTAAACACAGGCTTAATCCTAGCTAAAGCCTGACAAAAAGCCTGAACGTCTGGAACTTCAGCCAGACGTTTGTGTAGAAGAATAGACAGAGCAGAAATCTGTCCCTTTAACGAACTAGCAGATAAGCCCTTTTCTAAACCCTCTTGTAGAAAGGACAATATCCTAGGAATCCTAACCTTACTCCATGAGTAACACTTGGATTCGCACCAATATAAATATTTACGCCATATCTTATGGTAAATTTTTCTGGTAACAGGTTTCCTAGCCTGTATTAAGGTATCAATAACCGACTCCGAGAAGCCACGCTTTGATAGAATCAAGCGGTCAATCTCCATGCAGTCAGCCTCAGAGAAATTAGATTTGGATGGTTGAAAGGACCCTGAATTAGAAGGTCCTGTCTCAGAGGCAGAGACCATGGTGGACAGGACGACATGTCCACTAGGTCTGCATACCAGGTACTGCGTGGCCACGCAGGCGCTATTAGAATCACTGAAGCTCTCTCCTGTTTGATCTTGGCAATCAAACGAGGAAGCATCGGAAATGGTGGAAACACATAAGCCATGTTGAAGACCCAAGGGGCTGTCAGAGCATCTATCAGCACCACTCCCGGGTCCCTGGACCTGGATCCGTAAAAAGGAAGCTTGGCGTTCTGGCGAGACGCCATGAGATCCAGATCTGGTTTGCCCCAACGATGAATCAGTTGAGCAAAGACCTCCGGATGAAGTTCCCACTCCCCCGGATGAAAAGTCTGGCGACTTAGAAAATCCGCCTCCCAGTTCTCCACGCCTGGGATGTAAATCGCTGACAGGTGGCAAGAGTGAGACTCTGCCCAGCGAATTATCTTTGAGACTTCCAACATCGCTAGGGAACTTCTGGTTCCCCCTTGATGGTTGATGTAAGCCACAGTCGTGATGTTGTCCGACTGAAATCTGATGAACCTCAGAGTTGCTAACTGAGGCCAAGCTAGGAGAGCATTGAATATTGCTCTTAATTCCAGAATATTTATTGGGAGGAGTTTCTCCTCCTGAGTCCATAATCCCTGAGCCTTCAGGGAGTTCCAGACTGCGCCCCAGCCTAGAAGGCTGGCGTCTGTTGTTACAATCGTCCAATCTGGCCTGCGAAAGGTCATCCCCTTGGACAGATGTGGCCGAGAAAGCCACCATAGAAGAGAATCTCTGGTCTCTTGATCCAGATTTAGTAGGGGGGACAAATCTGAGTAATCCCCGTTCCACTGACTTAGCATGCACAATTGCAGCGGTCTGAGATGCAGGCGCGCAAATGGTACTATGTCCATTGCCGCTACCATTAAGCCGATTACTTCCATGCACTGAGCTACTGACGGGTGTGGAATGGAATGAAGGACACGGCAAGCATTTAGAAGTTTTGATAACCTGGCCTCTGTCAGGTAAATTTTCATCTCTACAGAATCTATAAGAGTCCCTAGAAAGGGAACCCTTGTAAGTGGTAATAGAGAACTCTTTTCCACGTTCACCTTCCACCCATGCGACCTCAGAAATGCCAGAACTATCTCTGTATGAGACTTGGCAGTTTGAAAACTTGACGCTTGTATCACAATGTCGTCTAGGTACGGAGTCACCGCTATGCCTCGCGGTCTTAGTACCGCCAGAAGTGAGCCCAGAACTTTTGTAAAGATTCTTGGAGCCGTAGCTAATCCGAAGGGAAGAGCTACAAACTGGTAATGCCTGTCTAGTAAAGCAAATCTTAGGTACTGATAATGATCCTTGTGAATCGGTATGTGAAGGTAGGCATCCTTTAAGTCCACTGTGGTCATGTACTGACCCTCTTGGATCATGGGAAGGATGGTTCGAATAGTTTCCATTTTGAATGATGGAACTCTTAGGACTCTTTTTTTTTTGTTTAGGATTTTTAAGTCCAAGATTGGTCTGAAGGTTCCCTCTTTCTTGGGAACCACAAATAGATTTGAATAGAATCCTTGCCCGTGTTCCGTCCGCGGAACTGGGTGGATCACCCCCATTAGTAAGAGGTCTTGTACACAGCGTAGAAACTCCTCTTCCTTTATTTGGTTTGCTGATAACCTTGAAAGATGAAATCTCCCTCGTGGAGGAGAAGTTTTGAAGTCCAGGAGATATCCCTGAGATATGATCTCCAACGCCCAGGGATCCTGGACATCTCTTGCCCAAGCCTGGGCGAAGAGAGAAAGTCTGCCCCCCACTAGATTCGTTTCCGGATAGGGGGCCCTCTCTTCATGCTGTCTTAGGGGCAGCAGCAGGTTTCTTGGCCTGCTTGCCCTTGTTCCAGGACTGGTTAACTTTCCAGCCGTGCCTGTAACGAGCAACAGCTCCTTCCTGTTTTGGAGCGGAGGAAGTTGATGCTGCTCCTGCCTTGAAGTTACGAAAGGCACGAAAATTAGACTGTTTGGCCTTTGATTTGGCCCTGTCCTGAGGTAGAGCATGGCCCTTACCTCCCGTAATGTCAGCAATAATTTCTTTCAAGCCGGGCCCGAATAAGGTCTGCCCTTTGAAAGGAATATTAAGCAATTTAGATTTAGAAGTCACGTCAGCTGACCAGGATTTAAGCCATAGCGCTCTTGTTCATAATTTCATCCAATGGAGCTGTGCGAATGGCCTCTTCCAGAGACTCAAACCAGAATGCCGCCGCAGCAGTGACAGGCGCAATGCATGCAAGGGGCTGTAAGATAAAACCTTGTTGAACAAACATTTTCTTAAGGTAACCCTCTAATTTCTTATCCATTGGATCTGAAAAGGCACAACTATCCTCCACCGGGATAGTGGTACGCTTAGCTAAAGTAGAAACTGCTCCCTCCACCTTAGGGACCGTCTGCCATAAGTCTCGTGTGGTGGCGTCTATAGGAAACATTTTCCTAAATATGGGAGGAGGGGAAAAAGGCACACCAGGTCTATCCCACTCCTTGCTAATAATCTCTGTAAGCCTTTTAGGTATAGGAAACACGTCAGTACACACCGGTACCGCATAGTATCTATCCAACCTACATAATTTTTCTGGAATTGCAACCGTGTTACAATCATTCAGAGCCGCTAATACCTCCCCTAGCAACATGCGGAGGTTCTCAAGCTTAAATTTAAAATTAGAAATCTCTGAATCCAGTCTCCCTGGATCAGATCCGTCACCCACAGAATGAAGCTCTCCGTCTTCATGTTCTGCAAACTGTGACGCAGTATCTGACATGGCTCTCACCTCATCCGCGCGCTCTGTCCTTAACCCAGAGCTATCGCGCTTGCCTCTTAATTCTGGCAATTTAGATAATACTTCTGTCATAACAGTAGCCATGTCTTGCAAAGTGATTTGTAAGGGCCTCCCTGATGTACTTGGCGCCACAAAATCACGCACCTCCTGAGCGGGAGGCGAAGGTACTGACACGTGAGGAGAGTTAGTCGGCATAACTTCCCCCTCGTTGTCTGGTGATAATTTCTTTACATGTAAAGATTGATTTTTATTTAAAGTAACATCAATGCATTTAGTACACAAATTTCTATTGGGCTCCACATTGGCCTTTAAACATAGTGAACAAAGAGATTCATCTGTGTCAGACATGTTTAAACAGACTAGCAATGAGACTAGCAAGCTTGGAAATACTTTTCTAAATAAATTTACAAGCAATATAAAAAACGCTACTGTGCCTTTAAGAAGCACAAAAAGCTGTCACAGTTGAAATAACAATGAACCAAAATAGTTATAGCAACCAATTTTTCACAGTAAATGTATTAAGTTAGCAAAGGATTGCACCCACCAGCAAATGGATGATTAACCCCTTAATACCCAAAAACGGATAACAATTTAATTATTAACGTTTTTATCACAGTCAAAACACACTGTCACAGGTCTGCTGTGACTGATTACCTCCCTCAAAATGAATTTTGAAGACCCCTGAGCTCTCTAGAGACGATCTGGATCATGGAGGATGAAGTAGACAGATTGTGACTGAATTTTTACTGCGCAAAAAAGCACTAAAATAGGCTCCTCCCACTCATATTACAACAGTGGGGAAGCTCAGATAACTGTTTCTATGCAGAAAACAAAGATGGCCATGTGGTAAAAATCATGCCCCAATAAGTTTTATCACCAAGTACATCACAAAAAATGATTAACATGCCAGTAAACGTTTTAAACATACATTTGAAAAGTTATGAAGTGTTATTAATAAGCCTGCTACCAGTCACTTTTACTGCAGTTAAAGCTCATACATTATTTCAGTATTAACAGTATTTTCAGAGTCAATTCCATTCCTTAGAAAAATACATTCAGTGTACACACACTCATCAGCCTAATACCAGTCGCTATCACTGCATT
This sequence comes from Bombina bombina, assembly GCF_027579735.1. Taxonomy (NCBI): domain Eukaryota; kingdom Metazoa; phylum Chordata; class Amphibia; order Anura; family Bombinatoridae; genus Bombina; species Bombina bombina. Next base: position 282,621,355 of record NC_069504.1, read on the forward strand.
TAAGGCTGAACTTACGTTACATTGGTATCAGCAGTATTTTCTCAGTCAATTCCATTCCTCAGAAAAATAATTTACTGCACATACCTCATTTGCAGGGGGGCCCTGCATGCTATTCCCCTTTTCTGAAGTTACCTCACTCCACAGATGAGAACAGCCAGTGGATCTTAGTTACGTCTGCTAAGATCATAGAAAACGCAGGCAGATTCTTCTTCTAATGCTGCCTGAGAACAAAAAGCACACTCCGGTGCCATTTAAAATAACAAACCTTTTGATTGAAGAAATAAACTAAGTTAAAAAACACCACAGACCTCTCACAGCGACCTATCTTTAGTTAGGCTGCAAGAGAATGACTGAATATGACATGTGAGGGGAGGAGCTATATAGCAGCTCTGCTTGGGTGATCCTCTTGCAGCTTCCTGTTAGGAAGAGATATATTCCATAAGTAATGGATGACCCGTGGACTGACTACACTTAACAAGAGAAAATACTATTAAATACAGGGGCATTTTCATTCATTAAACTTTACATTGCAGCATTTTGTTTACCTTACCTTTTTCTTTAGGAAACCCAGACTGGCGATCCTCTGTACTTAGCACAGCAATGACGAAACCGGCTTCCTCCAATCATGGCGTGCACCCCAAGGCGTCCAGCTCGTGAGGCCACGCCATTATTGGAGGAAGCCGGTTTCGTCATTGTGGTGCTAAGTACAGCATTAAAAGTTCAGTAAAAACAATGAAATAATGTGTATATGATAACTTACAGCAGGGCTGCCCAAACTACTGCCGGCAGACCACACCTTAAACTGACATTAATGTAGCATGCACCTCTTAACAGTTCGTATAAAAATTTTCCTTCTTGACAGTGAATGATACCTGGTACATAGGTTCATTCTAAGTAGACCATTGCCTATTACCATACAGTTTATGTACGAAAACTTAAATAGATTTAATTTAAATGTAGAAGAAAAACAAATCTGTAAAGTTTGAATTGCCTTGTCCCTACTGAAGAACATAAGAAATTAAATTTCTTGCATTAAAGGGACACTAAACCCAAATTTTGTATTCAATGATTCAGATAGAGCATGCAATTTTAAGCAACACTCTAATTTACTCCTAGTATCAACATTTTCTTCATTCTCTTGCTATCTTTATTTGAAAAGCAGGCTAAATGTAGCCACCAATAAGCAGGCACTAACCAGGGTGCTGAACCTAAAATGCGCCGGCTCCTAAGCTTTACATTCCTGCTTTTCAAATAAAGATAGCAAGAGAACGAAGAAAAATTGATAATAGAAGTAAATTAGAAAGTTGCTTAAAATTGCATGCTCTATCTCTGAATTATGAAAGAAAAACTTTGGGTAATGTCCCTTTAAGGTTTAATTCTTAACAAGGAAGCAAGGGTATTATATTATGAAAGAACCTAGATGAACGTTCCTCAGTGCTACAAAAAGGTACAATCAGCAGTCACTGTGGTCACCCTCAACTGTTTAACTATCTAAAGTGAATGTAAACTCTAGTGCATCCGGTAACGGCATGGTAATCTTTTTGCCAAATTAGGCATACTTTAATTCATAATTTTTTTTACAAATGAATAATTTAGCCAAATTTTAACTTTTAATCCTGTCGCGCTTTGCCCAGTTCCTCCACCCATTATACTGCCTTTTTGACTGACTCTTCATCACAAATCTAATTCCCAATAATTGATCTCACCCCTTTCCTGAAACGTTGTGCGTTAGTTCTGCGCATGCGCTAAGCAAAATAATTCCGATAGAGTGTAGATGCACGTTCACACAATGCACATGCGTTACGGCGATATCAACTCTGCTGCTGCGCTCTCTGATCGTAGTATTCAATGAATGTATTCATTTATTGAATACTATGTGCTAGATTTATCAAAGCTGAGGCGTACAGGGGCATGTATACGTGCCCCTGTATGCCTCAGCTCGCCTGTGGCGGGGCGAAATTACCCGCAGGTAATCAACATTGCACACAAGCGCAATTTTGCGCTCGCGTGCAATCCCCCCTCTGCCCACGCACAGCCAATCATGCACGGGCAGGAGCTGTCAATCTCCTCTGTCGGACTGGACCGCGGAGATTGAATTTCGCCACTTTAGAGGTGGCGAAGAGGTTAAGGAAGTGGCGGTCTGGTGACCGCTGCTTGATAAATTACGGCGAGCAAGTTCTTGTGAGAACTTGCAGCCGTAGGGCTTTGGTAAATCGAGCCCTATGTTTCAATGACCAGAGAGCGGAGGTTAATGCATGCGCTGGCGCATAGTTTTCTGGGAGCCCGCTCACACACTGCAGAACAAAGAAGTATCATCGGGGAGGAGTCTCAACGCAAGCGGTATAAAATTATAATTATATATATTGCCGAATCTGTAGTTTGGGTATTAAAAACATCATAGCGATTACATTAAGACGCACTACAGAAATGCTCAGGAGGATTCCGAACATCGTTAGTTTACATTCACTTTACACACAATACATTTATAATGAACAAAATACAACATAATGAAACATTGGTGTCTCCAGACTTCCAGGGACAGACTGCTGTCTCTACCAAATGGTTGCTCTTCACCTGTTCTTCAGGGACTGGATCCTTGTCTTCAATACATAATGAAGGAACCACGATAGGCATCACAGGACAATGGGAATTTTCACACGCCGAGTTTGGAATATCTAAGAGGAATAAAACAAACATATATAAAGCCAAATTAAAAGGGACATAAACCCCTCTGAAACGCTAATATAAAATGTTTAAATATAATTAGTAAAACCATTTGTAGTATAATTACTTTATTTTGCCCCCTTTTCCTGTTATCTAATCCTGAAAATTAAAGGGACATGAAACTCAAAATTTTCTTTCACTATTTAAATTGAGAATAATATTTTAAAACAATTTCTGTTTTATTTCTGTTATTAAATTGACTTTGTTTTATTGATATCCTGTGTTAAAAAGCGGGTTCGGGAGCAAGCACGTCTCTAGAGCACTATACAATAGCAATTTCGCAAGAATGCTTTTAACAATATTATACATTTGTAAAACCACTAGATGGCAGCAGTGATTGCACAAACTGCTGCCATACAATGCTCCACACGCACACGCTACCTACCTAGGTACACTCTACTACAAAGAATACCATGTGAGCAAAGCAAATTTGATAAAGGAAGTAAATTAGAATTAGAATTAGTAAAATAGAAAAAAGAAAATGTATGCTTACCTGATAAATTTATTTCTTTTTAGACACGATGAGTCCACGGATTTCATCCTTACTTGTGGGATATTCACCTCCTGGTCAGCAGGAGGAGGCAAAGAGCACCACAGCAGAGCTGCCAAACAGCTCCTCCCCTCCCTCCCACTCTCCAGTCACTCAACCGAAGTTAGGAAGAGAAAGGAAAAGCCAAGGTGCAGAGGTGTCTGAAGTTTACAAAAAATAATAACCTGTCTCAGAGAACGGGCCGTGGACTCATCGTGTCTAAAAAGAAATAAATTTATCAGGTAAGCATCAATTTTCTTTTCTTTTTAAAGACACGATGAGTCCACAGATTTCATCCTTACTTGTGGGATACAATACCAAAGCTAGAGAACACGGATGAAAAGGGAGGGACAAGACAGGGAACCTAAACGGAAGGCACCACTGCTTGAAGAACCTTTCTCCCAAAAGCAGCCTCAGCCGAGGCAAAAGTATACAATTTGTAAAATTTAGAAAAAGTGTGAAGAGAAGACCAAGTTGCAGCCTTGCAAATCTGTTCTACAGAAGCTTCATTTTTGAATGCCCATGAGGAAGCAACAGCCCTAGCGGAATGAGCCGTAACTCTTTCAGGAGGCTGCTCATATGCAAAACGGATGATACTCTTCAACCAAAAAGAAAGAGAGGTAGCCATAGCTTTCTGACCCTTACGTTTCCCATAGAAAACGATAAACAAAGAAGACGACTGACTAAAGGCCTTAGTAGCCTGTAAAGAAACTTTTTTAAAGCACAGACCACGTCCAAATTGAACAGAAGTCCTTCCTTCTGAGAAAAAGGATAAGGACACAAGAAAAGAACAACAATCTCCTGATTAATGCTCCAACCAGAAACAACCGTTAGGAAGAAATCCTAATTGTAGTACATAAAACTACCTTATCTGAATGGAAATAAGATAAGGAGACTCATACTGAGAAGCCAAGAGCTCTGACACTCTCCGAACAGAAGAAATAGCAACAAGAAATACAACTTTCCAAGATGATAACTCAATATCTAAAGGAAAGAATAGGCTCAAACGGAGACCCTTGAAGAACTCTGAAAACTAGATTCAAACTCCATGGAGGAGTAACTGTATGAACACAGGCCTGATCCTGACCAAGGCCTGACAAAATGATTGTACATCTGTAACATCAACCAGAGTTTGTGTAACAAAAAAGAGAACTGTTACCCCTTAGGGAACTTGATGATAAACCTTCCTCCAAACCCTCTTGGAGAAAAGACAAAATTCTAGGAATCCTATCTACTCCATGAGTAGCCCATGGAATCACCCAATAGAGATATTAACACCATATCTTAAGATAAAATTGACTAGTAACAGGCTTTCGAGCCTGAATCATGGTCACAATGACCGAGTCAGAAAAACCCCGCTTGGATAAAAATAAGTGTTCAATCTCCAAGCAGTCAGCTTCAGATAAACCAGATTTGAGTGAAGAATGAGCCTTGAATTAGAATGTCCCTTCTCAACAGAAGCCCCCAAGGTGGCAGAGATGACATGTCCACCAGATCTGCATACCAAATCCTACAAGGCAAAGTCAGTGCTATGAGGATCACCGAAGTCCTCTCCTGCTTGATTTGAGCAATGGCCCGAGAAAGAAAAGCAAACGGAGGAAAAGCGGGAGAAAACTTCCTGATGGAGTTCCCACTCCCCTAGATGAAAGGACTGCCTGCTCAGGAAATCCACCTCTCAAATGTTCCACCTCCGGGATGTGGCTCGCCAACAGGTCATCGGTAAGGAACTCCCCTGATGATTGATGTAAGCCACTGACGAAATGTAGATTGACTGGAACCAGATAAACTGGGCCAAGCTTAACTGAGGCCAGACCAAAAGCACATTGTAGATCGCTCTCAGTTCCAGAATGTGTATAGGAAATACAAACTCTGACTGAGTGCAAACCCTCTAAACCCTTAGGGAGCTCCAGACTGCTTCCCTAGAAGGCTGGCGTCTGTTGCCAGATAAGCCATCTTCTATTCTCTCTCAGCCCCAGTGCCTGATAGTAATAAGCTGTCACAGGATCCCCTTTCATACATACATAGGAGATATGTGTCCCAGTATAGTGCTCCACTTCTTCTGTCCTGAATTCTTTCTTTACCTCAGACCCAGAATAAAAGTCAGCACTTACCTTTAAAATCTGTCAAACAGCAGGGCTGATCAGCAGGTTTAGGAGGTCCTCTCCCTCCCATAGCCCTGTGGATAAAGATAAAGCCTGAGGTAAGTTTGCTTAGGCCATCAGGATAAGGGCAGCATCAATGTACGGGAGGCACAGTGAGAATTATGCCCCACAAGTTCCCATTGCTTTAAAGCCACCAAAAGCTCTACTGTAGAGACTGATATGGACTACGGCTAAACCCTAGAACAAAGCAGCACACTCTGGAACTAATTTAAAAATAATAAACTCTTGATTGAAGAATCTAATCTAACACCTCACTTTGCCTCTTCCTATCACTAACGTAGACAAAGAGAATGACTGGGGTGGGAGGGAGGGGAGGAGCTGTCTGTGGTGCTCTTTGCCTCCTACTGCTGACCAGGAGGTGAATATCCCACAAGGATGAAATCCGTGGACTCATCGTGTCTTTAAAAATAAAATTGTTCTATCTGAATCATAGAAGAAAAATCTGGGTTTTCCTGTCTCTTTAAGAGGTTTTCTAATTCAGAGAACTGGAAGTGCACTTGTCAGGATTCACTGCTTCATATGCGCAGACTCCCATAGTCCTTAGACTTTTGCACACCCTGTGTGTGCTTATGTGCCACCCCTTGCCTGTTCCTTACTTTAAGCAGTTTTATTAAATGTTCTATTGACATAGGGGAACAACAAATTAGCAGCTTTACTGCCTGCCCATGCAACAAAATGTATGCTTATCTGATAAATGATTTCCTTTCAGGTTGGTAAAAGTCCACAAGCCTTGATGTATGGGATTGAATTCCCGCTACTAGGAGGCGGCAAAGAACCCCAAACAACAAGAGCAACCCCCTCTACTACTCAGCTTAATGTATAGTCGAGTAGAGGATAGAAGATAGATAGGTGGGAAAGACAAAGCAGAGTGTATAGAGGTGCAAATAAAAAAACTGCCATCAAAAATAAAATTAAACTTGGCAGGGTTTAGAGGATTCTCACTATCCTGAAAGAAAATAATTTATCAGGTAAGCATAAATTTAGTTTTCTTTCATATGATGGTAAGAATCCACGACCCTTGACGTTTGGGATTTAAATCCCCAAGCTGTGGAGTCCACGAAAAGTAAAGGGTGGGACAAAACCAGGCAATTCCTATTTGCCAGACACTGCGACCTAAATGGACTTTCCTGCCAAAACTGTCTTCCGAAGAAGCAAAAACATCAAAAATGGTAACATTTTGCAAAAGTATGTAAAAAAAGACCATGTTGCAGCTTTACAAATCTGTTCCAATGATGTTTCATTTTTGAAAGCACCCAAAGTAGCAACTGATCTAGAGGAATGAGCTGTGATACGTTTAGGAGGTGACTTTCCCGACACCAAGTAAGCCTTGTGAATAACCTGTTTTAGCCGATAAAACTTTAAAGGGACATAATACTCAAAGGCTAAATCACTTGAAAGTGATGCAGCATAACTATAAAAAGCTGACAGAAAAATATCACCTGATAATCTCTATGTAAAAAAACAGAATTTATGTTTACCTGATAAATTACTTTCTCCAACGGTGTGTCCGGTCCACGGCGTCATCCTTACTTGTGGGATATTCTCTTCCCCAACAGGAAATGGCAAAGAGCCCAGCAAAGCTGGTCACATGATCCCTCCTAGGCTCCGCCTACCCCAGTCATTCGACCGACGTAAAGGAGGAATATTTGCATAGGAGAAACCATATGATACCGTGGTGACTGTAGTTAAAGAAAATAAATTATCAGACCTGATTAAAAAACCAGGGCGGGCCGTGGACCGGACACACCGTTGGAGAAAGTAATTTATCAGGTAAACATAAATTCTGTTTTCTCCAACATAGGTGTGTCCGGTCCACGGCGTCATCCTTACTTGTGGGAACCAATACCAAAGCTTTAGGACACGGATGAAGGGAGGGAGCAAATCAGGTCACCTAAATGGAAGGCACCACGGTTTGCAAAACCTTTCTCCCAAAAATAGCCTCAGAAGAAGCAAAAGTATCAAACTTGTAAAATTTGGTAAAAGTGTGCAGTGAAGACCAAGTCGCTGCCCTACATATCTGATCAACAGAAGCCTCGTTCTTGAAGGCCCATGTGGAAGCCACAGCCCTAGTGGAATGAGCTGTGATTCTTTCAGGAGGCTGCCGTCCGGCAGTCTCATAAGCCAATCTGATGATGCTTTTAATCCAAAAAGAGAGAGAGGTAGAAGTTGCTTTTTGACCTCTCCTTTTACCAGAATAAACAACAAACAAGGAAGATGTTTGTCTAAAATCCTTTGTAGCATCTAAATAGAATTTTAGAGCGCGAACAACATCCAAATTGTGCAACAAACGTTCCTTCTTTGAAACTGGATTCGGACACAAAGAAGGCACGACTATCTCCTGGTTAATGTTTTTGTTAGAAACAACTTTCGGAAGAAAACCAGGTTTAGTACGTAAAACCACCTTATCTGCATGGAAAACCAGATAAGGAGGAGAACACTGCAGAGCAGATAATTCTGAAACTCTTCTAGCAGAAGAAATTGCAACCAAAAACAAAACTTTCCAAGATAATAACTTAATATCAACGGAATGCAAGGGTTCAAACGGAACCCCCTGAAGAACTGAAAGAACTAAGTTGAGACTCCAAGGAGGAGTCAAAGGTTTGTAAACAGGCTTGATTCTAACCAGAGCCTGAACAAAGGCTTGAACATCTGGCACAGCTGCCAGCTTTTTGTGAAGTAACACAGACAAGGCAGAAATCTGTCCCTTCAAGGAACTTGCCGATAATCCTTTCTCCAATCCTTCTTGAAGAAAGGATAGAATCTTAGGAATCTTTACCTTGTTCCAAGGGAATCCTTTAGATTCACACCAACAGATATATTTTTTCCATATTTTGTGGTAAATTTTTCTAGTTACAGGCTTTCTGGCCTGAACAAGAGTATCAATAACAGAATCTGAGAACCCTCGTTTTGATAAGATCAAGCGTTCAATCTCCAAGCAGTCAGCTGGAGTGAGACCAGATTCGGATGTTCGAACGGACCTTGAATAAGAAGGTCTCGTCTCAAAGGTAGCTTCCATGGTGGAGCCGATGACATATTCACCAGATCTGCATACCAAGTCCTGCGTGGCCACGCAGGAGCTATCAAGATCACCGACGCCCTCTCCTGATTGATCCTGGCTACCAGCCTGGGGATGAGAGGAAACGGCGGGAATACATAAGCTAGTTTGAAGGCCCAAGGTGCTACTAGTGCATCTACTAGAGTCGCCTTGGGATCCCTGGATCTGGACCCGTAGCAAGGAACCTTGAAGTTCTGACGAGAGGCCATCAGATCCATGTCTGGAATGCCCCACAATTGAGTAATTTGGGCAAAGATTTCCGGATGGAGTTCCCACTCCCCCGGATGTAATGTCTGACGACTCAGAAAATCCGCTTCCCAATTTTCCACTCCTGGAATGTGGATTGCAGACAGGTGGCAGGAGTGAGTCTCCGCCCATTGAATGATTTTGGTCACTTCTTCCATCGCCAGGGAACTCCTTGTTCCCCCCTGATGGTTGATGTACGCAACAGTCGTCATGTTGTCTGATTGAAACCGTATGAACTTGGCCTTTGCTAGCTGAGGCCAAGCCTTGAGAGCATTGAATATCGCTCTCAGTTCCAGAATATTTATCGGTAGAAGAGATTCTTCCCGAGACCAAAGACCCTGAGCTTTCAGGGGTCCCCAGACCGCGCCCCAGCCCATCAGACTGGCGTCGGTCGTGACAATGACCCACTCTGATCTGCGGAAGGTCATCCCTTGTGACAGGTTGTCCAGGGACAGCCACCAACGGAGTGAGTCTCTGGTCCTCTGATTTACTTGAATCGTCGGAGACAAGTCTGTATAGTCCCCATTCCACTGACTGAGCATGCACAGTTGTAATGGTCTTAGATGAATGCGCGCAAAAGGAACTATGTCCATTGCCGCTACCATCAAACCTATTACTTCCATGCACTGCGCTATGGAAGGAAGAGGAACGGAATGAAGTGTTTGACAAGAGTTTATAAGTTTTGTTTTTCTGGCCTCTGTCAGAAAAATCCTCATTTCTAAGGAGTCTATTATTGTTCCCAAGAAGGGAACCCTTGTTGACGGAGATAGAGAACTCTTTTCTACGTTCACTTTCCATCCGTGAGATCTGAGAAAGGCCAGGACTATGTCCGTGTGAGCCTTTGCTTGAGGAAGGGACGACGCTTGAATCAGAATGTCGTCCAAGTAAGGTACTACTGCAATGCCCCTTGGTCTTAGTACCGCTAGAAGGGACCCTAGTACCTTTGTGAAAATCCTTGGAGCAGTGGCTAATCCGAAAGGAAGTGCCACGAACTGGTAATGCTTGTCCAGGAATGCGAACCTTAGGAACCGATGATGTTCCTTGTGGATAGGAATATGTAGATACGCATCCTTTAAATCCACCGTGGTCATGAATTGACCTTCCTGGATGGAAGGAAGAATTGTTCGAATAGTTTCCATTTTGAACGATGGAACCTTGAGAAACTTGTTTAGGATCTTGAGATCCAAGATTGGTCTGAACGTTCCCTCTTTTTTGGGAACTACGAACAGATTGGAGTAGAACCCCATCCCTTGTTCTCCTAATGGAACAGGATGAATCACTCCCATTTTTAACAGGTCTTCTACACAATGTAAGAATGCCTGTCTCTTTATGTGGTCTGAAGACAATTGAGACCTGTGGAACCTCCCCCTTGGGGGAGGCCCCTTGAATTCCAGAAGATAACCTTGGGAGACTATTTCTAGTGCCCAAGGATCCAGAACATCTCTTGCCCAAGCCTGAGCGAAGAGAGAGAGTCTGCCCCCCACCAGATCCGGTCCCGGATCGGGGGCCAACATTTCATGCTGTCTTGGTAGCAGTGGCAGGCTTCTTGGCCTGCTTTCCCTTGTTCCAGCCTTGCATTGGTCTCCAGGCTGGCTTGGCTTGAGAAGTATTACCCTCTTGCTTAGAGGACGTAGCACTTGGGGCTGGTCCGTTTCTACGAAAGGGACGAAAATTAGGTTTATTTTTGGCCTTGAAAGACCTATCCTGAGGAAGGGCGTGGCCCTTACCCCCAGTGATATCAGAGATAATCTCTTTCAAGTCAGGGCCAAACAGCGTTTTCCCCTTGAAAGGAATGTTAAGCAATTTGTTCTTGGAAGACGCATCCGCTGACCAAGATTTCAACCAAAGCGCTCTGCGCGCCACAATAGCAAACCCAGAATTTTTCGCCGCTAACCTAGCCAATTGCAAAGTGGCGTCTAGGGTGAAAGAATTAGCCAATTTGAGAGCACGGATTCTGTCCATAATCTCCTCATAAGGAGGAGAATCACTATCGATCGCCTTTTCTAGCTCATCGAACCAGAAACACGCGGCTGTAGTGACAGGGACAATGCATGAAATTGGTTGTAGAAGGTAACCTTGCTGAACAAACATCTTTTTAAGCAAACCTTCTAATTTTTTATCCATAGGATCTTTGAAAGCACAACTATCTTCTATGGGTATAGTGGTGCGTTTGTTTAAAGTAGAAACCGCCCCCTCGACCTTGGGGACTGTCTGCCATAAGTCCTTTCTGGGGTCGACCATGGGAAACAATTTTTTAAATATGGGGGGAGGGACGAAAGGTATACCGGGCCTTTCCCATTCTTTATTTACAATGTCCGCCACCCGCTTGGGTATAGGAAAAGCTTCTGGGGGCCCCGGGACCTCTAGGAACTTGTCCATTTTACATAGTTTCTCTGGGATGATCAAATTTTCACAATCATCCAGAGTGGATAACACCTCCTTAAGCAGAGCGCGGAGATGTTCCAACTTAAATTTAAATGTAATCACATCGGGTTCAGCTTGTTGAGAAATTTTCCCTGAATCTGAAATTTCTCCCTCAGACAAAACCTCCCTGGCCCCCTCAGACTGGTGTAGGGGCATATCAGAACCATTATCATCAGCGTCCTCATGCTCTTCAGTATCTAAAACAGAGCAGTCGCGCTTACGCTGATAAGTGGGCATTTTGGCTAAAATGTTTTTGATAGAATTATCCATTACAGCCGTTAATTGTTGCATAGTAAGGAGTATTGGCGCGCTAGATGTACTAGGGGCCTCCTGAGTGGGCAAGACTGGTGTAGACGAAGGAGGGAATGATGCAGTACCATGCTTACTCCCCTCACTTGAGGAATCATCTTGGGCATCATTTTCAGTGTCACATAAATCACATCTATTTAAATGAGAAGGAACCTTGGCTTCCCCACATTCAGAACACAGTCTATCTGGTAGTTCAGACATGTTAAACAGGCATAAACTTGCATAACAAAGTACAAAAAACGTTTTAAAATAAAACCGTTACTGTCACTTTAAATTTTAAACTGAACACACTTTATTACTGCAATTGCGAAAAAGTATGAAGGAATTGTTCAAAATTCACCAAAATTTCACCACAGTGTCTTAAAGCCTTAAAAGTATTGCACACCAAATTTGGAAGCTTTAACCCTTAAAATAACGGAACCGGAGCCGTTTTTATCTTTAACCCCTTTACAGTCCCTGGTATCTGCTTTGCTGAGACCCAACCAAGCCCAAAGGGGAATACGATACCAAATGACGCCTTCAGAAAGTCTTTTTTATGTATCAGAGCTCCTCACACATGCGACTGCATGTCATGCTTCTCAAAAACAAGTGCGCAATACCGGCGCGAAAATGAGGCTCTGCCTATGATTAGGGAAAGCCCCTAGAGAATAAGGTGTCTAAAACAGTGCCTGCCGATATTATTTTACAAAAATACCCATATTAAATGATTCCTCAAGGCTAAATATGTTATATATGAATCGATTTAGCCCAGAAAATGTCTACAGTCTTAACAAGCCCTTGTGAAGCCCTTATTTACTCTGTAATAAAAATGGCTTACCGGATCCCATAGGGAAAATGACAGCTTCCAGCACTACATCGTCTTGTTAGAATGTGTCATACCTCAAGCAGCAAAAGTCTGCTCACTGTTCCCCCAACTGAAGTTAATTCCTCTCAACAGTCCTGTGTGGAACAGCCATCGATTTTAGTAACGGTTGCTAAAATCATTTTCCTCTTACAAACAGAAATCTTCATCTCTTTTCTGTTTCAGAGTAAATAGTACATACCAGCACTATTTTAAAATAACAAACTCTTGATTGAATAATAAAAACTACAGTTAAACACTAAAAAACTCTAAGCCATCTCCGTGGAGATGTTGCCTGTACAACGGCAAAGAGAATGACTGGGGTAGGCGGAGCCTAGGAGGGATCATGTGACCAGCTTTGCTGGGCTCTTTGCCATTTCCTGTTGGGGAAGAGAATATCCCACAAGTAAGGATGACGCCGTGGACCGGACACACCTATGTTGGAGAAAGGAAGATATTTTACCTCACAACTTTCTCAGCTCACCAGAGTAAGTATTCTGTAAAAAGTTATACTTCAGTTACTGCCCAGCTGCAGGTTTTGTTTAAAAAAAGAAGGAAATGCTGAGGTAATGAACTCTTTTACTCTGATCTCATGATATTTCTCTTAACTCATGAGATTTCTTGGTAAACTTCCTTAAACTGAATAGAGAAATAAGATGAGTGTGCATGAAGCTCACTTCCTTGCCTGTCCCGGGACAGGCATACTGATTTGCTGCTTAAAGTCCTTTACAATGGAGTGTGAATACTTAGGGCATTTTGAGGAAAAATATCTTTCTTTTTTACATAGAGATTTTCAGGTGATATTTTCTAGTCAGCTTTTTACAGCTATGCTGCATTACTTTCAAGTGTTTAAACATTTGGGTATTATGGCCCTTTAAGGCCCTTACCACATCTAACTTATGGAAAAGTCTCTCCTTAGAATTAGGATTAGGGCACAAGAAGAAACAATAATCTCTTGAATAATATTCCCAGAAGAAACAACCGTAGGTAAGAAATCTTATTTGGCATGAAGCACAGCTTTGTCTTTGTGGAAAATGAGAAAAAGGGATTCACATGAGGCTGATAGCTCCGAAACTCTACCAGCAGATAATATTACTAGAAGAAAAATAACTTTCCAGGAAAGGAACTTAATATCTATACTATGCATGGGTTCAAAACGGGGACCTTGCAGAACAGAAAGGATTAGATTTATATTCCATGGAGGAGAAAAGGGCATAATTTTCAGCCTGTGGGTTATGTGAGTGTTGTTTAACACTTACCTGAAAGAAGCACCCCTCCACTGAGCTTACCAGCAAAGAGAAACAGCTGTATCCAGTAGAGAGCCCATCCAGTGCTGAGTGCTGTGAAGTTAACAGCAGAGGATATAGGAAAGAAGTACTGATGAACCCACAGGAGGAGGATAAAGGAAATGTCCCCGCGACACCTGAGGGTAGTTATGGCTGAAATCCCTTAAGTAAATACTGTGCTCATACATTATTACTCCTGTACCCCAATATCTTGAAGTAACACATCAAAGGGGTAATGGGTCTCACATAGGTCTAAGCACCCCTAATAGATTTAAACTGGAATACCTCTATCTTCACCTTTACACTTGGGAGGCAAAGAACAAACTGAGTAGTACAGGGAGGTGGAAAGGACTAAAAGCTCTTGTTGTTTGGGCTTCTTTGCATCCTCCTAGTGGCGGGAATTAAATTCCACACGTCAAGGCTTGTGTTCTCTCACCATCATATGAAAGAAAAGTGAACCTTATAATTTTAAATGAGTAGATCCCAGGTAAGGTAGTTAAGTGAGAACATCCAAAATATTTACTATTTTAAAAGATAGATACTCCCTTTATTACCTATCCCCCAGTTTTGCACAAACAACACGGTTATATTAATATACTTTTTACCTTTGTGATTACGGTGTATCTAAGCCTCTGCAGACTGCCTCCTTATCTCAGTGCTATTTACAGACTTACATTCTAGCAAATTAGTGCTGACTCATGAATAACTCCACGGGAGTGAGCACAATGTTATCTATATTGCACACATGAACTTGTAGTGTCTTGCTGTGAAAAGCTATAAAAATGCACTGAGATAAAGGTGGCATGCAGGGGCTTAGAAACAGGCAGAAATTTAGAGGTTTAAATGTTATAAAGTATATTAATATAACAATGTTGATTGTGTAAATATGGGGAATGGGTAGTAAAGGCATTATCTATCTTTTTTTTAAAAAATTGTGGAGTGGACTGTCCCTTTAAACTCTGGTGTTAATTTAATACATAGGTAATATATATGATCAAGCGCATAATTAAAATACTTATTTTCAAAAGAATAAAGGATAAAATCATATAACAAATATCCATGCCAAATTTCATGAAAATTGCTACAGTGCTTTTTGCAGTAGCTTTGTCAAAAGGTTCTCATATAGTCTTAATGAAAAAGTGTTACATTTCCATATCTAAATATGTTGATAAATAGAGAAACACTTTGCTTCAATTTTTAACAACTGCCAGACCTAGGTAAACTGTAACATGTCAATCAATTTTATTGAGCCATTCCAAAGTTATAAGCTTTTAACTATTTAACAATTTAAAGTTGGGTTGCCCAATTCCACTAAATTTAAGGCTGTATATAACAGTTCTTGGTGCTCACCTAACACTTAGTTTCAAGTTTAAATGTATCCAGAAATATTCACAGGTTTTCTATTTAAAGATCATTATTACTTTGATGTCAAAAAAGTTTAGAATGTGAGTTCGACTCACATAGATGTAGGAGGAGCACCCTAGAACAGCAAACTGAGGGATGACGATGAGTTTATCATGAACAATCTATATTAGAATGTCTTAGAATTATCCAAAGTTAATATATGAAGTCAACTTTGTCAAATGCACCTTTTTAAATGTATTTGTTATTCTGTAATAGAAACGACAGACAGCTGTATGCTCCCATGGGGATGGTATTTCATACCTTTCTTTGTTGGCGGCCGTTTGATCATTCTTTCCACTTGGCACAATGCCTCTTCCCAGCAGGTGTTGCTGGCCTGCACATGGGGCTGTATCATCTTTAGTTTTTCTTCAAGTATGAGGGAAGCTTCCACTGGCATTGTTTGAATCTCCTTAGAGCAGGTAAGTTTTTCCAACTCGTCCTCAAGAATAATCACCCTAGAACAGGAATGAATAAAAACAATAAATAAACAGCTGGTACGTGTGCCAACAACTTTAAAGGGATATAAAGGTACAAAAACCAAAAGGCTCTAATGCATTAAAGAATTTTATTGTTGCACTATTGCTTGCATTTAACTATGAGCTTAACTCCTCAGGGAGAGCAACACACTACATCTGGAAAGCCAATATGATTTATTTTTATTTTTAAGAATGTGGGTGCAAATACTTTTATATACATAGACTATTACAATATATTAAACATAAAGCAAACAGTATGAAATACAATATATACTTTCACTGTTTATTCTATTGTATATATTTAGTTTTACAGATTTTAAATGTATAGAAAGTTTGATAAAGATCTACCACAACAAACAGACATTACTGGCCTATTAGTAAGGAATCTTAAAGGGATATAATACTTGAACTTCATAGTTTGGAGTCTTTCACTACCTGAATGATTCTGGAAAATTAATATACAGTATTACTTCCTGTTGATGTAGTCAGTGAACTACTGGTTGCATTTATGTGCCACAATTTGATCTAAAGGGCTTAGTCAATTTTGTGTCACTAGTTGAAAATTGACTATGCCTTTATTAAGATATCTATTAAAAACTGCTTTAGCTATTCTGCCCATAAGATGCTTAAAGGGACATCAAAGAAAATATGAATTTTGTATTAAACACACATTTTCAAAAATAGTTCTAGCAAAAATGATCACATATTTTAGGACAGCCACCAGTGAGGTTGTATGTACACACATATCGCTGTGTTGTACATGCACAAGCAGCTGTAACATCATGCTATGAATACTGCAGGTGCTTGGAGAATGTGTAAGAAAGGGATTGCAAACGTGACCTGCTGCCACATACTAAGCAGGTTATATACACAGTAAGAGTTAACACAAATGTTGTGACTATTCTTATCAGCTGCATTTTTTGCAAATGTATGTATAGTCCAACAATGCTTCTATTCAAATTTATATTGCACTTTTCAAATTTGACTTTTGTGTCCCTCAGAGGAAGAGTGGCAAGTCTGGAATTGGAAAAATTCCTCTACTGAAAAAAGAAATCAACTTAGACCTACTGGAGAAACAGAATTTTTATCCAGGTTCAAAATGAAGTGAGATATGACAGAAGGAAACCCCTTTCATATGACCTGACATTTAAAACCTTTTTTTAAAAAAAACCAAAACATTTTCTTTGATATATATGGTTAAAAGAACAGTTTTAAACAGTTTTGGTATGTTTCTGCCTAACTCTCGGTGATAAGAAGGTAACTGCATAATTGTACACTATACACGCTCTAACAAGAATATAAGAAAATGGTTGATACACAAACCATAAGCTATAAATAATTACTTATTCTTCTTAAAACCACAATGAGTCATCTGAAGTATTACAAGCTTTTCATAGTAGCAAACAAAAGCTAGTTCCATTTT
The DNA here is from genome assembly GCF_027579735.1 of Bombina bombina. NCBI lineage: Eukaryota > Metazoa > Chordata > Amphibia > Anura > Bombinatoridae > Bombina > Bombina bombina. The sequence goes on from NC_069504.1 coordinate 282,638,234, forward strand.
TTGATGTCATGACCAATATAGTGTTTTGTGGTGATATATTTTGTACAACATACAGTTGCTTCAAACGTGTTTACAGGATGTTGTGTGCAAAGAAGTATACAAGTCCTTATCAGTTCAAATAAATAATAACTGAAGAAACTTTCTTACAACTGTATTGGTGTAAAATAAATAAATAGACACTGAAACATCTATAACACTACAAAGTACATTACACAGTCTCATTACTGCAAATCTGCATCTTATCTCATGTCACTCTTCCTCTTGCTCATACTAGCTTCTGCATCTCCCATAATCCTGGTACCCCACAACTTCCTAGCCTTGCACTCCCATGTGTGCCTTTCCATAGACTTCAAAAACAAAACCCTGGTAACCTTAATCTCATTCCTCTTGCATCTAAAGCCACCACCCCCTTCACTTGTGCACTCTGGAACTCTCGCTCTGTTTGCAACAAGCTCACTTTTATCCATGACCTCTTTATCTCCCACTTTCTCAATCTTCTGGCTCTCACAGAAACCTGGCTCACTCCAACAGACACTGCTTCCTCTGCTGCACTGTCACATTGGGGTCTTCACTTCAGCCACACTCCTAGGTATGATAATAGACAAGGAGGTGTTGTTGGTATTGTACTTTACTCTCATGGCACCTTTCAACAAATACAGCCTCTCTCTTCCCTCACATTTTCTTCATTCGAAACACACATGATTTGCTTATTCTCTCCCCTCTCTATACATGTTGCAGTCATATACCGCCCCTGGATCATCAACTTTATTTCTTGATCCCTTTGCTGCCTGGCTACCACATTTCCTTTCCTCAGACACCCCTGCTCTCATTCTTGGCGACTTCAACCTCACTGTTGACAATCCCATTGCCTCCTCTACAAAACAACTTCTGCCACTCACTTCCTCTTTCAGCTTCAATGGACGGACTCTCCCACTCACAAATATGGTCACTCCCTTGATATGATTTTCAGCTATCAATGCACTATCTCAAACTTCACAAGCTCCCCTTTTCCTCTTTCTGACCATCATCTCCTCATTTGTAAGATAACATCCCTCCCTACAACTCTCCCTTCCTTCTACCACTCACATCAAACTTCACAGAAGCATCAAGTCATTAGATCAGCAACAGCTCGCTAGCTCTCTCAAACCTCTCCTCTCTTTCACCCACTCCTTTTCCTCCCCTGATGAATCTATCTGCCACTATAACTCCATCCTTACATCGGTCCTTGACCATCTGACCCCACCTATCATAGCTCGGAAATCATACACTCATCCTCAGCCCTGGCATTCTACTCTGACACAGTACCTACGCAGATGTTCCCGTACTGCTGAGCGACACTGGAGAAAATCTTGGAGTTCAGCAGTCTTTCTTCACTAAAAGTTGATCTTGAACTCTTACTATTCTGCCCTTAATCTACATAAGCAACATTAATTCTCCACTTTTATCTCTACTCTTTCTACAAACCCAAAACGTCTGTTCTACACGTTCAATACTCTTCTCCGCCCACCCCCACCTCCTACTACAACTTCTCTCTCAGCTCAAGATTTTGCCAGCTACTTCAATAACAAAATCGACTCCATTAGAAATTAATTCACCTCTCAACATGCTACCGGTCTCACAACCCCTCAAAACCTCACAATCATCCACATAGCAATAAATTTAGCTCTTTTGCCCCTGTTACAGAGGATTAAGATTCTGCCTTTATACTATGCTCTCACCTCATTACCTGTCGCCTCAACCCCATCCCCTCACAGCTACTCCCTCCGCTCTCTTCTACCCTTACCCCTATACTCACACATATCCTCAACTTCTCCCTCAGCACTGGTATATTTCCCTTAACTCTTAAACATGCACTGGTCACACCTATCCTCAAAAAACCTTGTCTCAATCCAACCTTCCCATCCAACTACCTCCCTTTTCCCCTACTCCCTCTTGCTTCAAAGCTTCTTGAAAAGTTAGTATATGTACGTCTATCCCATTTCCTTACACTAAACTCCCTCCTTGACCCACTGCACTCCACAGAGACTGCAATTGTTAAGGTTACCAATGACCTACTTACAGTAAAATCCAAAGGCCACTTCCCTCTGCTTATCCTCCTTGATCTGTCTGCAGCCTTTGATACTGTCAACTACCCTCTTTTTGCTCCAAATCCTCCATACCTGCATTTGCAATACAGCTCTCTTGTGGTTCTCTTCCTATCTGTCTTACGTACCTTTAGCGTAGCCTTCTCTGGGGCATCCTCTGCCCCATTACCACTTTCTGTTGGGGTACCTCAAGGCTCTGTCCTTGGTCCCCTTCTCTTCTCAATCTACACATCATCTTTAGGTTCCTTAATAAAGTCCCATGGGTTTTAATACCATTTGTACGCCGCTGACACCCAAATCTACCTCTCTGCACCAGACCTATCTTCTTCCTTGCAAACCCGTGTCACTATGTCTTTCTCATATCTCATCTTGGATGTACTCTCCCTACCTTAAGCTAAATCTCTCCAAAATGGAGCTCCTTATTTTCCCCCATTCTTCAAAAATCTCCACCCCAACTTCTCTATAACTGTTGATAAATCCATCATTACCTTTACCCAACATGCCCGATATCTTGGGGTCACACTTGATTCAGATCTTTCTTTCATTACTCACATTCAGTCCCTGGCTAACGCCTGCCACTTCCTTCTTAAAAACATCTCTAAAATTAGACATTTCCTAGCACAAGACACAACTAAGATTTTAATCCACTCTCTCATCCTTTCCCATCTCAACTACAGCAACTCCATCCTCTCTAGTCTCCCTAGCTGCCGTCTAGCTCCTTAACAATCCATAATGAATGCCTATGCCAGGCTCATCTTCCTTACATGTCGCTCTTCATCTGCTGCACCTCTCTGCCAATCCCTTCATTGGCTTCTTCTTGTCTACAGGCTTAAAACACAAAATTCTCACTCTGATATACAAAGCCCTCAACTGCACTGCTCCCCCCTACATCTCAGACCTTGTATTCAGATATTCTCCCTCCCGACCCCTTCACTCTGCTCACCATCTCCTCCTCTCTTGTTACCTCCTCACACTCCTATTTACAAGACTTCTCCAGACTGGCTCCCATCTTGTGAAGCTCTCTGCTTCACTCCAGAAGACTCTTCCCTAGTTTTGAAAGCTTCAAACGCTCCCTAAAGACTCTACTATTAAGGGATGCATACAACCTACACAAACTTTTTCTAACTCTACAAATACCTGATAATAATAATAATAAAAAGGAGAGCAACTAAAAGCAGTATGTTCTATGTTCATACACTTGTGCTGCATATCACAGATTTGCTTTGTTTTATGAAGTAAATAATTAGCTTTATGTAGAAAAGATGCATAAACCACTTGCTGAGCAAATATCTTGAATTTATTTAAAGGAAATATTTTCTTTCAAACAAAAGGCTTGTGTAAGCCATTAAATGCAAAATACCTATAATACCTATAATTTTGCAATATGTCATTATTTCTGTATAGTTCCTAATGCGATTGCCATCTCCCTTATATGTTAAATTAAATTATGAGATTAAATGTAAAATTAGTTTTAATTTAAAGGGGCAGTTATTTTAAATTAATCCCATTTTTCACTGTGTGTTTTACCCCCAAACACACATAGCTATAGTCATGCAACCTTTGTGCTCCCTGCTGTTCTTGACATGGAGACAGACAATGATCGGTGGATTCATTTTTTTGCTCCTTACGACTGGCTCAGCAACTGTGTCTTCAGGAGAAGCAACACATTGCACTTTATTGTGCAATTTGAACTGTGTGTTTGACCACTTTGCTGGATTTTAAAAAACAGTCAGAAAAGATATTTAATACACACAGAGAGAAGCACACTCACAGGAACGAAGAACCAGCTCAATAACATTGTTAGCCTGTTCTATGGTGATTAACCACCTGGATGCAACTTCTTTTAGCCCAGAAATGCTTTTCACCGAGAAGAACTTTCCTGTAGTATATCAGTCAGATCCCGCCTATTACGGTCAGTCCAGCGCCGAAATACCAGGCAATTCCTCTCAAGGAACACAGCAACCCCATATGATCGTTTCGGCCTTCATTGGGCCTCGTCAGTGAGGTGTAGCAGTATTCCTATAAGCACACTGAGCAAGGAGTCCACGTCTGGTTGCCACTTTTCTGTGTGAGTCCACAGGATCATCAATTACTGTTGGGAATACCCCTCCTGGCCAGCAGGAGGAGGCAAAGAGCACCACAGCAGAGCTGTTAAGTATCACTTCCCTTCCCACAAACCCCAGTCATTCTCTTTGCCTCTAGTGCAAGGAGGAGGTGAAGTAATTAGGTGTCCTGATTAAGATTCTTCTATCAAGATTTTTTTATTTTGAAGCCAGGGCTGGATTGCTCTGATCTTCCATCACAAATTGGGTATAGCTGTACTCCACGTTAGCCTCTTCAGGAGGGCTGTGGTGGCTTTAAAGCAGTTAGGAACTTGTGAGGGGGCCTAACATTTTGCTGCCCTTTATGCTGGATGCCTGAGTAAGCTTACTCTGTCATCATGTCATTTAAAGGACCCTGTGAGAAGCGGCTTCCTCCCATTCCTGATGCTGTCTTCCTGTTGGACAGAAGGTGCAGGTAAGTGCCATTTATTCTTTGTTTAAAAACCTGGCACCCAAGCAAGATTAATAAAGCACCTTAAACTGGGACATACTATCTTCCTGAGGCAGGAAGATTTATAAACAGGCTAATAGGGTGCTGTGAGACTTGGTTTATTAACTGTTTTATTGGTGGCTCAATTGAGGGGGCTATATTAATTTTTTTGGCTCCTTAAGTTTTTTTGTGGGCTTTTATTAACGGTTTATTCAATTTTTTCTTAGACGCCCGTAGTCACTACGGTCACGTCATAGGAGTGGGCTCCTCTTTCCCTGATGCATTGCGTGCTGTCTCTTGGAGCGTTTTCATCCTCTCAGTCGATATTGTGACTGTGTTGTTCAAGGATCCTGCTCCTGCTTCTCAGGGGCTTGCCTTCCAGCAAGTCAGTTATCAGAGGTCAGGTAGGCGCCACAGCACATTGCCATTTGAGAAAATGAATATTTATTGAAAGAAGTGAATTTTTCCTAAGGCTTAAGTTAAGGTTTTTGGGTCTGAATTTTTCTCCCTTAATTGATCTAAATTGCAGAGAGGCAGAGTTTTAAAGAGACAGCTGGTTTTGTTTTTTTTATCAATAAAATAAAAAAATAATTTTTTTGCTTGTTTTGGTTTCTGTGCAATATGGAGTCAGTTCCTATTTCTGTTGATACATGTAAAATTTGCCAAGATGCCCAAGTGGAACCACCATTTACTTTTTGTGTTCTTGTATAGAAAGAACCATTCTCTTAAGTGGATGCTGTTCAACCTATGCCACAGTCGTCTCCACAAATGTCCCAATTTGTTCCAGCGTCTCACTTAGTGCCCTGTGCTTCCTCTCTTTCGCCCGAAAGAATGGTGTTGAAAGATATTGCGGCCCAGGTCTCCTCAGTTGTATCTGAGGATTTAGCAGCCATCCCTATGCTGCAAGGAAAACGTAAGAGGAAGATTGTTGAGTCAGACAGCAAGGTATCTGATCCATCTCAGGCTATTCAGGTTGCTCCTTCTCATACGGAAGAGGAGGATACTTTAGTAGCCTCTGAGGGAGAACTCTCAGATGTGGATAGTGTAAATCCTGCTTTTGATGCTGACGTGGTTTCATTCAGATTCAAGCTTGAACACCTCTGTGTCTTTTTAAAGGAGGTTTTAGCTACCTTGGATGACTCTGAGGCACTTATCGTAGTCAATCCTAAAAGGTCTAGTAAATTAAATAGATATTTTGATGTCTCAGCTCCTGAGGAGGTGTTCCCAGTCCCTGACCAGGCCACCGGAATTTTTACCCGGGAATAGGAGAGACCATGGATACCTTTTTCCCCTTCTCCTGTTTTTAGGAAAACGTTCCCGGTCGCAGATTCTATTAAAGGAATCCTGGCAGTCGGTCCCCAAAGTGGAAGGGGCGATTCCTACCTTGGAGAAGAGAACTACTATTCCTATTGAGGAAAGTTGCTCTTTCAAACATTCCATGTCTAAAAAGCTGGAGGCATATCTAAAGAAGATGTGTACTCATCGAGGGTTACAATGGCAACCAGCGGTATGCATTGCTACTGTAACCAGTGCGGCAGCTTACTGGTTTGAGGCCTTGTCTGCTTCATTACAAACGGAAACTCCCTTGGAGGAGATTCAGGAAAAAATAAAGGCTCTAAAGTTAGCTAATTCTTTTATTACCGATGCTTCCTTACAGGTCATCATGTTGGAAGCCAAAATCTCTGTTTTTGCTTTATTGGCCCATCGGGCCTTATGGCTTAAATCCTGGTCTGCTGATGTTTCTTCCCAGTCTAAACTTTTGGCTATACCCTACAAGGGAAAGACCTTGTTTGGGCCGGCATTAGCAGAAATTATTTCCGCTGTCACAGGCAGTAAAGGCTCTTTTCTTCCCCAAGATATGAACAAGCCTGGGAGCGGGATGTCCCAGACCCTTGGGCAGTGGGCATCGTCTCTCAAGGATACAAATTAGAGTTCAAGACCTTTCCTCCCAGAGGAAGATTCCACCTCTCAAGATTATCTGTAGACCAGACAAAAAGAGAGGCATTCTTGAACTGTGTGCACAATCTTTCCCTCATGGGATTGATGGTGCCTGTCCCATTGCAGGACTAGGGCCTCGGGTTTTACTCACACCTGTTTGTGGTTCCCAAAAAGGAGGGAACTTTCAGGCCGATTCTAGATCTAAAGTTACTTAACAAGACTATTCGTTCCATTCTGCCTCTGATTCAAGAGGGTCGATTTATGACAACCATAGACCTACACGTTCCCATTCACAGGTATCACAAATATCTGAGGTTTGCCTAGCTAAACACTTTCAATTTGCAGCACTTCCATTTGGCCTTGGATTTTTTTCCATTTGGCCCCAGGATTTTTTCAAAGGTGTTGGGAGCTCTATTGGCAGTGATTCGATCTCGGGGAATTGCTGTGGCTCCTTATCTAGACGACATTCTGGTTCAGGTGCCATCCTTTGAGTTAACAAATTCCCATACAAAGACTCTACTGTTTTTACTTTGTTCCCACGGTTGGAAGATCAATCTGGGAAAAAGCTCCTTGGTTCCAACTACAAGAGTGACCTTCTTAGGAACCATTATATATTCTCTAGCTTATGAAAATTTTTCTGATGGAGGTCAGAAGAAACAAGATTTAGTCCACTTACCTGTCCCTGTCCCTACAGTAAGCGACTCGACCATCAGTAGCCCAGTGCATGGAGGTAATAGGGTGGGTTTATGTTGGCTTCTATGGACATAGTTCCGTTTGTTCGGTTTCATTTGAGACCTCTGCAGCTATACATTCTCGCTCAGTGGAACGGGGAATATACAGATCTGTCTCAAAGAATAGTTCTGAACCAATCAGCAAAGGACTTCCTACCGCAGTGGCTGTCTCAGGTACATCTGTCCCAGGGGACGTGTTTTCAAAGACCCTCTTGGGTAATTGTGACCACGGATGTCAGCCTGTTGGGTTGGGGAGCAGTCTGGAACTCGCTGAAGGCACAAGGACTGTGGTCTCAGGAGGAATCTGCTCTCCCCATAAACATTCTGGAGTTGAGAGCGATTTTCAATGCATTGATGGCTTGGCCTCAACTATGATTATGGCTCTTCAGCCAAAACGCGTATGCGCTATTACACAGCTGTTTTTGATCCGTTTCCTGTTGTTTTATGAGGTGGTGAGATGAGACTTTTTAACCATGACCTTGGATCAATAAATGTTATGTTTTAATATAACTGGATGTTGTTCGACTTCTTCCTTTCTCAACTCAACTGGCCCTAGCAAGGTTCATCAGATTTCAGACAACATAACCTCAGTGGCCTACATCAACCACCAATGGGGAACTCTGAGTTCCTTAGCCATGAAGGAGGTGGCATGGATCATCCAGTGGGCGGAGGATCACAATTGCCGTCTATCTGCCATCCACATTCCAGGAGTGGACAATTGGGAAGTGGATTTTCTGAGCAGACAGACTTTCCATCCCGGGGAGTGGGAACTCCATCCGGAGGTGTTCACCAGGTTAACAACCAAATGGGGGTTACCAGAGTTGGACCTGATGGCGTCTCGTCAGAACGCCGAGCTTCTAAAGTATGGTTCGAGGTTGAGAGATCCTCAAGCCTTTCTGATAGATGCTCTGGCAGTTCCTTGGAACTTCAGGTTGGCATATCTCTTCCCTCCATTTGCTATCCTTCCATGTGTCATCGCCCGGATAAAGCAGGAGAGAGCGTCAGTGATTCTAATAGCTCCTGCGTAGCCTCACAGGATCTGGTATGCAGATCTAGTGGAGATGTCGTCTCTGCCTCCGTGGAGACTACTGTTGAGGAAGGACCTTCTACTTCAGGGTCCCTTCCTTCATCAAAATCTCACTTCTCTGAAGCTGACTGCTTGGAGATTGAACGCTTAATTTTAGCTAAGCAGGGTTTTTCCGAATCGGTCATCTTGACCATGGTGCAGGCTTGTAAGTCTGTTACGGGAAAGATTTATCTTAAGATATGGCATAAATATCTTAATTGGTGTGAGTCTAAAGGATATTCTTGGGCTAAGGTCAGAATCCCAAGGATCTTGTCTTTTCTCCAGGAAGGTCTGGAGAAGGGATTAGCTGTCAGCACCCTCAAGGGTCAGATTTCTGCTCTATCCATTCTGCTGCATAAGCGTCTGGCGGATGTGCCGGATGTCCAATGCTTTTGTCAGGCCCTGGTCAGAATCAGGCCTATGTTTAAATCAGTTGCTCCACCTTGGAGTCTTAACCTTGCTCTTAAAGTTTTACAACAGGCTCTGTTTGAGCCTATGCATTCCATAGATATTAAGTAATTATCTTGGAAGGTTTTGTTTCTTACTGCTATTTCTTCTGCTCTGAGAGTTTCTGAACTTTCAGCCTTACAATGTGAGTCTCCTTATATGATTTTTCATTCAGATAAGGCAGTTCTTCAAGTTTGGTTTTCTTCCTAAGGCTGTTTTGGACAAAAATATTAATCGGGAAATTGTTGTTCCTTCTCTCTGTCCAAAATCCTCCATCTCATAAGAAACGTTTATTACACAACCTAGACGTTGTGCATGCTCTTAAATTCTATTTGCAGGTGACTTAAGACTTCCGTCAGTCTTCTGCTTTGTTTGTTTGCTTTTCTGGTAACTGCAAGGGTCAGAAAGCTACTGCCACTACTCTGTCTCTCTGGTTGAGAAGTATTATTTGTTTTGCGTATGTGACGGCTGGACAGCAGCCTCCTGAGAGAATTACAGCTCATTCCACCAGGGCGGTGTCTTCCTCTTGGGCCTTCAAGAATGAGGCCTCTGTTGATCAGATCTGTAAGGCGGCGACTTGGTCTTCTTTGCACACTTTTTCTAAATTCTATAGATTTGACACTTTTGCCTCGGCGGAGGATTCCTTTGAGAGAAAGGTTCTTCAAGCAATGGTGCCTTCTGATTAGGTTACCTGTCTTGCCCTCCCTTATCATCTGTGTCCTCAAGCTTGGGTATTGATTCTCAACAGTAATTGATGATCCCGTGGACTCACCATGTCATTAGAAAGAAAACAAAATTTATGCTTACCTGATAAATGTATTTCTTTCTTGACACAGTGAGTCCATGGCCCTCCCTGTTTTTCAGACAGTTTTTGTTATATAAACCTCAGGCACCTTGTGTTATTTCCTTTTTCTGCTTTCCTTTGGTCGAATGACTAGGGTTTGTGGGAAGGGAAGTGATACTTAACAGCTCTGCGGTGGTGCTCTTTGCCTCCTCCTGCTGGCCAGGAGTGGTATTCCCAACAGTAATTGATGATCCCGTGGACTCACCATGTCATTAGAAAGAAAAAAAAATGTATACTTACCGGATAAATGTATTTCTGTCTTGACACGGTCAGTACACGGCCCTCCCTGTTTTTCAGCTAGTTTTTGTTATATAAATCTCAGGCACCTTTGCACCTTGTGTTATTTTCTTTTTCTACTTTCCTTTGTTCGAATGACTGGGTTTGTGGGAAGGGAAGTGATACTTAACAGCTCTGCGGTGGTGCTCTTTGCCTCCTCCTGCTGGCCAGGAGTGGTATTCGCAACAGTAATTGATGATCCCGTGGACTCACCATGTCAAGAAAGAAAGAAATTTATCAGGTAAGCATAAATTTTGTTTTTGCCATAGGGAGACTAAATACATACAGGAAAGAACAACCAGCTCAATACCATTGTTAGCCTTTCTATGGTGATTTACCACCTGGGTGCAACTTCTTTTAGCCCAGTAATGTTTTTCACAGAGAAGAACTTTCCTGTAGTATATCAGTCTGATCCCGCCTATTACGGTCAGTCCAGTGCCGAAATACCAGGCAATTCCTCTCTGAACAAGGAACACAGCAAGCCCAGACGATCGTTTCGGCCTTCATTGGGCCTCGTCAGTGAGTTGTAGCAGTATTCCTCTAAGCACACTGAGCAAGGACTAACGAGGCCCAATGAAGGCCGAAACGATCGTCTGGGGTTGCTGTGTTCCTTGTTCAGAGAGGAATTGCCTGTATTTTGGTGCTGGACTGACCATAATAGGCGGGATCAGACTGATATACTACAGAAACGTTCTACTCTGTGGAAAGCATTACTGGGCTAAAAAGCTGCACCCAGGTGGTAAATCGCCATAGAACAGGCTAACAATGGTACTGAGCTGGTTGTTCTTTCCTGTGTGTATTTAGTCTCCCTATGGCAAAAACAAAATTTATGCTTACCTGATAAAAAAATTTCTTTCTTGACATGGTGAGTCCCCGGGATCATCAATTACTGTTGCGAATACCACTCTTGGCCAGCAGGAGGAGGCAAAGAGCACCACCGCAGAGCTGTTAAGTATCACTTCCCTTCCCACAAACCCAGTCATTTGACCAAAGGAAAGTAGAAAAAGGAAATAACACAAGGTGCAAAGGTGCCTGAGATTTATATAACAAAAACTATCTGAAAAACAGGCTAACAATGGTATTGAGCCAGTTCGTTCCTGTGAGTGCACTTCTCTCTGTATGTATTTAGTCTCCCTATAGTAAAGAGGGGCAACCAGACGTGGACTCCTTGCTCAGTGTGCTTAGAGGAATATGGCTACACCTCACCGACGAGGCCCAATGAAGTCCGAAACGATTGGACTGACCGTAATAGGCGGGATCAGACTGATATACTACAGGAAAGTTCTACTCTGTGAAAAGCATCACTGGGCTAAAAAGCTGCACCCAGGTGGTAAATCGCCATAGAACAGGCTAACAATGGTATTGAGCCAGTTGTTCGTTCCTGTGAGTGCACTTCTCTCTGTATGTATTTAGACAAGGATATTTGTAACATAAAAATGAAAAAGTTCTATTTTAATAATGCGTTTTAGTATAAACAATGTGCCTTCAAAAATTAACTGTACTTTTAATTTAATAATGAATTCTAAATTTAAACACAATACTTTAAAATCTAACTATAGAACAGTGTTATTAGTTGTGATCTTGCAGATGAGAGTAAATTATTTTAGGTGGTTTGTATTGTTTCAGAGCAAACTGAACACAGACTTAGATAATTGGCTTTATATTAGCTACTATGTAGAATTTGTGGCATGTATCACCTCAGAATGCCAGCGTCTCTGTGTAGCAGTTGCCATACTTGCGTTTACAAACTTACTCATTAAGCAGGGCCTTCAGATGTAGCTGCAGACTGCGAACAGCTCCATGGAGGTTGGTCAGCTCCCCAGTCTCTCTCTTTCTCTTGGTTGCACGGTCTGTGCCGGTCTGGTGTTTTGTTTCAAAGTAGCGGTAAAACTCATAGCTCCGCTTAAGCTCAGTCAAACAGTCAGCTTGAGTGTGAGGTAGATCTTGAGCCACATCAGACCAAATGTAATGAGGAAGGAGTTCTGTGGTAATCACAGGAGATTGAGATTCGTTCTCAGTAGAAAGCAGCAAAGCTAATCGGCGAAAGAACTCAGAACTCTGTCCTATCCAGAGCTGAAACATAACCTGTCCAGAACAAACATGAGACATCATTAATCCAGCTGCAATTGGTTTGTGTAACTTGTTTACCCAAATCAACATATATGTATCAGTTTTTTAGAAAAGGAGAGAATGAATTTATCACTGAGTCACAATAGTTAACAGATGCATATGTACCCAGAGCACACTATAGGCACATAGGTTCTTCAATGTAAATGAACATAAAAGTGAAAAAGGTGTGTTAGAGCATTTTAATATTGCAGTATTCCTTGCATATAACTATAACCCTAGCAAAGTCAGCTTCAGAGCTGCAATGCACTACTGGCCAATGACAAGAAGCATATGTGTGTTGCCATCACTCACAAGTTAGCTCCCTGTAATGCTTTTCAACAAAAAGATACAAGAAAACAAAGTTAAATTGATAATAAAAGTAAATTGAAAAGGCTCTTAAAATTGCATGTTCTCTTTAAACCATGAAAGTTTAATTTAGACTTGCATGTCCCTTTAATATAAAATATAACATTTCACTGGGCAATATGCTTAGTGAGCCTCAGAATAGCATTCTTTGCAACTTGCTACAGATTGTGCTCCAACAATTTTACAATAAGTGAACAAAAAGGGCAAACTGTATTTAGCACTATTTAAATATATGGGACTACGTCAGTGTACCCATTCACCAAACACTTTTTGTGCGCTAATATGTGCACTTCATCACAGGTTTCTAATCTATCTTAAAGGGACATTAAAGTGCTAGTCACCGGTGCCAGCTGATAAAGCGCCACACTTTTATATATGGAGCACTCCCATCTTAGACCTTAGGTATTCTCACACCGTGTGACAGAAATGGTGCACATTCACTCATCAGTTACATCACTGGCTCTTTGGCAGCTGCATTGCATTTTTTGGTTGAGCAGGAGCATTAAATATTTGCATCTGCTGGACTGCTATATAATATTTCTGACGGTTGTAACAACCAGCACCTGTAAGGGGTTAAAATAAGCGAATTGCAGGCACAGGAGGAAAAATAAAAGCTTAAGTAGTAACCAAGCTACTGAAGTTGCGCATACATATATATTTCTATTGGGAGTTAGTTATATTTTCTTCCTTGTTATCGCAGTTTAATGACCCTTTTAAATAAAGAGAAGTTATGACTGGAATATGCAACATAGAGAGCTTAAAATCTCCTACTTTTGTGTCTTATTATATAATCAGAGAAAAGATAGAAAACAAATGGTGTTGATGCTACGTACAGGTGTAGACAAGGGACAGCTTACCTTCAAAGCAGGGAGGCTGAAGCCATCTGTTACATTATGGGCTTCCTCCTCAGACACCTGCTCCTCACTTAATCCAAGGCCCAAGTCTTTCAAAGGAACAACGCAGATATAATTGGTCACGTTGTCAATTTCAGAGTTTAAAGGATAAGTTTAAATAGCGTTAAGGAAAACAGAGTTAATCTACCATGAAAGAAAAATAAGATGGCAGCTAGATTACTGTGTTTTGTTCTAGAAATGATAACATATTTACATGAAAAACAAAACCACTGCAAAATAACACAGTAGGGATTGTCTTGTTGATCTCTGCCACCAGTTTACTTTATAAGGTACTTTTCTAATGATCTTTTGTAAAAGCAGAATATAAAACACTAACTTATCAAAGCATTTTAACTAGAAAAAATACCATTTAGATTAGAGAAGTCATAATGATGGTTTATACGTTTACATGCTGGGATATGCTGTGAATGCAATACATTATTGGCACACTTATTCTAAAGATAATGCTTCAAAATAAAATTAGATTTTAACCAAATAAAATGCATACAATTAAAAGAAATTACAGTTTACTTCTGTTAGCATATTGACTCTGTTTTCTTGGTATCCCTTGTTAAAAAGCAGGTAAGTAGGCTCACGGGTTTGCACATGACTGGAACACTATATGACTACAGTTTTGAAAGAATACTTTCAAACAATGTTTTACATTCGCAAGAGCACTATATGGCAGCAGTGTTTGTTGCGATATAGTACTCCAGACATAAGAATGCTACCTACCTCCTAAATGTACTCTTCAACAAAGCATACCATAAGAATAAAACAAATTTCATAATAGAAGTAAATTGCAAACTTTTTTTAAATGATATGCACTGTCTGAATTATGAAAGAAAATAATGTTTCTTTTTAAAGGAACAGTAAACCTTATAATTACAAGATTTTTTTGCAGCCTTGCAATAAATTAACAGTGTTAATGGAATGCAATAAGTCCTTGTTTGCTGCAAATAATCCACCATTTACCTTATTTAGAGAAGCCAATCGGGAAATGTTACAGGAGTAGAATAGACTAACCACAGTCATTATGTTAGAAAAATATTCATTGTTTTGCAGTACCTTATCAGATAATCTCTGCTGCAGCCAATCAGGGACAGATATATGGCAGGGTTAGGTTTGTGAAGCCAGTTATGTGCTCTTACAGTTGTCAGATTTGAAAAACTCATAATAGGGGAATTAATAAATATTGTATATTGCAAAGGTGTTTAATTAAACCATTTATTTTAAAATCTATGTGTGTTTACTGGCTCTTTAAGCCAATCTATGAACAAGAAATAGATAAACATTTCTAGCAAGCAGAGCTTTCATCAAATAATGCTTCTGGGCTGCACATATGTGTACAACAGGAACAATTACCTAGCTAACCAGCTGAGCATTTGCTTTGATATGTAAATGGACAAGAAAAAAAAAGACAGCTGGGTATTTTTTATATGTTTACCTTAGTTTGAAATTGTCTTAGCAAACATTCTAAAATGGTGTAAACTGTTAGATTTAACCAGCTGCCTTAGCTCCCTGGCTAATAAACAAAGAGGTGACATTGTTTTCTGCAGTCTCCTCTGGAAGGCAAATTGTTAAACAAAATATATGTTTTCATGAAGGTGAGAGAGTCCACAAGACATCACATGTGGGATTACACTCCAGTCCACTAGGAGGAGGCAAAAATATCCCTACATACCAGAGATTTAATCCCTCCCACTCTCCCAGAATCCCTCAGTCGTACATATGACCAAGAAGATGAAGAAAAACGGCAAGTAACTTAAGATTTCTGCTGCCATCTGTATAGAAAAAAAAAAAAAGGAGTTGGGCTTGGGGACTCTTACCATCACAATTTTTTTTTTTTTTATCATGTAAGCATACATTTTGTTTTCTTTCATAATATGGTGAGAGTCCACAAGAAATAACATATGTGATCGTATACCCAAGTAGTGAAGTCCACAGACCACCGTGAAATAGGCAACAGTTAAAGGGACAGTTACCCCAAAACATTTCTCCCCTTTAAATTGTTCCCAATGATCCATTTTACCTGTTGGAGTGTATTCAATTGTTCTATACAATGTTCTATGTTTCTATACTGCAGTCTAGGCTATTGACAAGCCTAAGTAAACACAGCCAGCAGAAGAAATTACACTCTCAGTGGGGTGCAGGATAGTTAAGTAATAAAATGATGTTTCCATTGTTCTCTCTAAGTACTAAGCTTTGGTTTTCCAGAAAAATATAAAATAAGGAAGCATAAATGTGCACTCAAAGTGATAACATAATGAGACATGAAATTACGAAACTCAACCTATTGCAATAGGCTGTGGTTTAAAAACACAAAAACAGCTACTTCATATACACAAATAAAAGCTGAAAATGCAATTTCTCATACATTTTATACTCTTCAGCTGGTATAACAAATGATTGAAAATGCATTATTATAAAAACTATTTTACATTGTACTGTCCCTTTAAGACAGGTATGTTACTAATCAGATACTACAACCCGCAGAATATTTGTGCCAGAAGCATCCTATGAAGAGCGTACATGTCAAAGTGATTTTTTTTAAATGTTAAAAAGATCAAATACTCTCATCACAGAAGGCCCAAGAAGTGGCATCTGCTATAGTGGAATGAACAGTAATGCATTCAGGGGGAGTCTTCCCTACAACCAGGTATGCCTTACGAATCAAGGCCTTAAGCCAAGCCGCAGATGAAATCTGGCAAACAGGACAGCATCAGAAGCAACAACTATGAGGACCACAACTTCCATGCATTGAGCAACAGAAGGAAGACGATTGAGTTGAAGTTGAGAACAGACCTGTTGCAGCCTTTATTGGCCTGTTTGTGATAGTCTTATTATCATTGAGTTGATTCCCATGTCAGAGTAGTTAAGGAACTCTTTTGGAGGTTGATTTTTCAGCCATGGCTGAGAAGCAGTTGAAGAACCGCTTGTGTGTGCGTCATTGCCAGTTGAAGAGATGGTGCCTGTACCAGAGTATCGTCCAGGTACACAGCCACACAGATTCCCTGAACTTGCACCACAGCCAGTAAAGCTGTTAAACCTTTTGTAAAGACTCTGGGCTCTGTTCCCAAACCGAATGGGAGTGCAGCAAATTGGTAATCCCTATTTAGAAAGGCAAATCTCAGGAACTTGTTATGATCCCTCTGAATAGGATATGTGAATTGGCTTTTTTAAGTTGATGGTAGACATAAACTAACCATTCTGCATGCAAGTAAGAATTGTGTGATTCGTCTCCATCTTGAAACTTGGTGCTTTCAAAACTTGTTTAGAGTTTTGAAATACAAGATAGTTCAAAAGGTACCCTCCTTTTCTTGTAATAGGAAAAGATTAGAATAGAACCCCCGGTTCATTTCTGATTTTTGAACTGGAGCGATTACGCACATTATTTACAGGTCCTTTACACAATCCAGAGAAGCTTTGGTCTTTAAAGGGATATGAAACCAAAAAATGTTCTTTCATGGTTCAGAAAAAGCATATAAAAAAAACAACTTTCCAATTTCTTTCTTTTATCCAATTTGTTTTGTTCGTTTTGTATAATTTGTTGAAATGTATACCTAGATATGCTCAGAAGTTGCTGACTCGTAGCTGCACATATGTGCCTCTTTTCATTGGCTTTCATCTAGCTCCCAGTAGTGCATTACTGCTTCAACAAAGGATACCAAGACAATGAAGCCAAAGATAATAGAAGTCAATTAGAAAGTTGTTTAAAGGGGCAGTAAACACCAGAATTTGTGTTGTTTAAAAAGGTAGATAATCCCTTTATTACCCATTCCCTAATTTTGCATAACCAACACAGTTATAATAATATACTTTTTACCTCTGTGATTACCTTGTATCTATGCCTCTGCAAACTGCCCCCTTATTTCAGTTCTTTTGACAGACTTGCATTTTTAGCCAATCAGTGCTTGCTCTTAGGAGCTTCAGGTGCCGGAGCTCAATGTTATCTATATGATACTCATGAACTAACGCCCTCTAGTGGTGAAAAACTGTCAAAATGCTTTCAGATTAGAGGCAGTCTTCAAGGTCTAAGAAATTAGCACATGAACCTCCTAGATTTAGCTTTCAACTAAGAATACCAAGAGAACAAAGCAAAATTGGTAATAAAAGTAAATTGGAAAGTTGTTTAAAATTACATACCCTATTTAAATCATGAAAGATTTGTTTTACTTTACTGTCCCTTTAAAATGATATGTTCTGTCTGAACCATGAAAGAAATATTTTTGGTTTTATGTCCCTTTAAGGGATCTTGAGGAGGAACTCTAAACAGGAGGATTCTTCCCCTGGGAGGCTTTGATAAGCCTATTCAATACCCCTGAGAAATTATTTCCAACACAAAAAGGACCTTGAATTGTCTTCTCCCAGGCGTCCTGAAAAAAGATTAAATCTGCCCACAACCAGAGCTTTATCTATAAAAGTGCCTGCTGTACAGGTTGTGTATGTGCCTATGTCCCCAGGCTATGTGAATCATGTGTACAGTGGGCTGTGAAGGCGCATAGTACTTACCTGCCAGCACCTTTGTCTGCAGTGCTTAATTCCAATGCAAACAACAGCTTCCAGTAGATTGGCCCATGCAAGGTAGTGAAAGCATGGTGCCAAGGATCTCACAATGAACAGCATCTGCAACCAAGGGGATTGGCAAATAAACACACATTTCACCTGGGGATGTCTGTGGATCACACACGGTGCAGTACACTGTAGACCAATGAATTGGTAGATAAATTCATACCTGGGAGGCCTGTGACATTTCCCCACCGGGGGTAAAGTTTTCACTGCCTGGCTCAAACTTCTATCTTCCCCTCTGTCCTTCCTAGGCTCTCTGAGGGGAAATTAGTCTCAGATCAGTTAGAGAACCCCAATCAACAACATGTAGATCAGTACTTCAGAATTTCCCCTCACTCCATGTTGGAGGCAAAAATGTAACTGTTAGATTTTAGGAGAATAAGAGGGATTAAAGCTCTTGTATATAGGGGTGATTTTGACTCCAAGGGCTCGATTTATCAAAGCCCTATGGCTGCAAATTTGCACAAGAACTTGCACGCCTTAATTTAACAAGCAGCGATCACCAGACCGCCGCTTCCCTAACCTCTTCGCCACCTCTAAGGTGGCGAAATTCAATCTCCTCGGTCTAGTCCGACCGAGGAGATTGACAGCTCCTGCCCGCGCGTGATTGGCTGTGCGCGGGCAGGGGGCGGGATTGCACACGAACGCAAAATTGTGCTTGTGTGCAATGGTGATTACCTGCGGGGAATTTGGCCCCGCCACAGGCTAGCTGATGCATACAGGGGCGCGTATACGCGCCCCTGTCCGCCTCAGCTTTGATAAATCTAGCCCCTAGTGTACTATAGTGCAATCCAACATGTTATAGGCTCTAACCATTTTATGAAAGAAATTGAGAAATTTATATAAAATATTTAGTTATGCAAAGTAAAACAACTTTTCAATATACTTAAAAGGGACATGAAACTCAAATTTTTTCTTTCATAATTTAGATAGAGAATACAATTTTAAACAGCTTTCTAATTTACTTCTATTATCTAATTTGTTTCATTCTCTTGGTATCATTTGTTGAAGGAGCAGCATTGCACTACTGGTTTCTAACTTAACACATGGGTGAGCCAATGACAATCAGAATATATATGCAGCCACCAATCAGCAGCTAGAACCTAGGTTCTTTGCTGCTCCTGAGCTTGCCTAGATAAACCTTTCATCAAAGGATAACAAGAGAAGGAAGCACATTAAATAATAGATGTAAATAAGAAAGTTGTTTAAAATTGTATGTTCTATCTGATTCATGAAATAAATATTTTGGGTTTCATGTCCCTTTAAATTTACATGAAAAGCGTCAAAAGTAAATAAACTGTGACCATTGTAGATGTTTTTGATTTTCAAAGCTGGAAATGCACACTAACCCTGCTACATATCTTTTCCTAATTTGCTTTAGTCAATAACGCCTTAAAAACAATGCACTTTACATAATGCAGCAAACAAGATGTTAATTTGTTTTATTCTATAACAAGACAACAGAACTGTCAAGGTGTTTCATTTCTTTTGAAATGGGGAAAAGATTAGTGCTGCAAAATGGGAAAGAAAGGAGTGAGGCAGGGTTGTATTACCTAAATCAGATGATGGTTTTCGCTACAAATGTTTGTGAAAAAAGTAATTAAAACAAATGTTATTGGATACAGAGTAAAAATACAATTATTTTAAAAACGTTTTTAAAGGGACGGAAAATGTAAACGTTTTCTCCTCATATATGTTTAATCTAAATTGACTTAGTTATAACCACTTGTTTTAACCTTAACTTTACCTTTAATTAGCAGTCTGAGAGGGAATCTCACGGCTGCCCCCAAGCCTGCACTTTTATTTCTGCTATGTTTCTGTGGCTCGGTACAGCCCAAACCACTTGACAGAGCAATATAAACAGTAATTATTATTTCCATTGCTTTGCTGGCTTTTAGGTAAGTACTGCGCATGTGCACGTTAACAGGAAGTGCGCGCTATACCAAGTGAATTAGCCTGGACAGTCACCATATGGTTAGTAGTACAGCCTGAAACAACTTACAAGAAATATTCGGACTTTCATGTAAAGACAGATTGTATATTTAAAGGTAACCAACAATAAATGATGAGAAAAACTTTACACTTAATGTCCCTTTAATTGATTGAAATAACAAATTCATAGACAAAAAGGGAATTCATGGAAACAGTAATCTTCAGGCAAAAACATGGGAGGTGAGGATAAAACTGGGTCCAGTAACACATTGCATCACCCTGGATGTCACATCTACACTGAGCTAACAGTGAATGTGCAATTATGTGGCTTAGTTTCTAAACTCTCTCACAAATGTCTGACAAGGCAATGGGCACAAATTCCAATCCCTACCAAAGTCAAGAATCAAAAAGCTTCATGTTTGACAATTGGTTTTATCTGAAACTGGGTCAAATTCATCTTTACAACTGTATATGGTCCCTCTGGTGATGCGAGGCCCTCAGTCACCTTTAGTATTAATGGGCAAGTCATCTGCTCTTATTTCCCCTAAAGGGACATTAAACACTATGAGATGGTAATATAAAATGATAAATTGTATATATAAAATAACTCTGCAATATACTTTCATTATTTATTTTGTCCTCTTTGCCTGTAATTCCATTCTCAAATTGTGAGCTTTTCAGTTCCTGTTAGAAATGGAAAAGCAGAACACTGTTAAATCCAGCACAACCATTGGCTGCACACTCTAGGGACCTATTTATAACTGTCTCTAATTGGCCACAGCAGAGAAGGTAACACAAGTTACAATATGGCAGCTCCCAGTGTTTTATAGACACTAAAACTTTACACTTATTTTGTCACTTTTTAAACAACTAATGAAACTTTTCAAAAACATAATTTATGCTTACCTGATAAATTCCTTTCTTCTGTTGTGTGATCAGTCCACGGGTCATCATTACTTCTGGGATATAACTCCTCCCCAACAGGAAATGCAAGAGGATTCACCCAGCAGAGCTGCATATAGCTCCTCCCCTCTACGTCAGTCCCAGTCATTCGACCAAGAAACAACGAGAAAGGAGTAACCAAGGGTGAAGTGGTGACTGGAGTATAATTTAAAAGATATTTACCTGCCTTAAAACAGGGCGGGCCGTGGACTGATCACACAACAGAAGAAAGGAATTTATCAGGTAAGCATAAATTATGTTTTCTTCTGTTATGTGTGATCAGTCCACGGGTCATCATTACTTCTGGGATACCAATACCAAAGCAAAAGTACACGGATGACGGGAGGGATAGGCAGGCTCATTATACAGAAGGAACCACTGCCTGAAGAACCTTTCTCCCAAAAATAGCCTCCGAAGAAGCAAAAGTGTCAAATTTGTAAAATTTGGAAAAAGTATGAAGCGAAGACCAAGTTGCAGCCTTGCAAATCTGTTCAACAGAGGCCTCATTCTTAAAGGCCCAAGTGGAAGCCACAGCTCTAGTGGAGTGAGCTGTAATTCTTTCAGGAGGCTGCTGTCCAGCAGTCTCATAGGCTAAACGTATTATGCTACGAAGCCAAAAAGAGAGAGAGGTAGCAGAAGCTTTTTGACCTCTCCTCTGTCCAGAGTAAACGACAAACAAGGAAGAAGTTTGGCGAAAATCTTTAGTTGCCTGCAAGTAGAACTTGAGGGCACGAACTACATCCAGATTGTGTAAAAGACGTTCCTTCTTTGAAGAAGGATTTGGACACAAGGATGGGACAACAATCTCTTGATTGATGTTCCTGTTAGTGACTACCTTAGGTAAGAACCCAGGTTTAGTACGCAGAACTACCTTGTCTGAGTGAAAAATCAGATAAGGGGAATCACAATGTAAGGCTGATAACTCAGAGACTCTTCGAGCCGAGGAAATAGCCATTAAAAACAGAACTTTCCAAGATAACATTTTTATATCAATGGAATGAAGGGGTTCAAACGGAACACCCTGTAAAACGTTAAGAACTAAGTTTAAACTCCATGGTGGAGCAACAGCTTTAAACACAGGCTTGATCCTAGCTAAAGCCTGACAAAAGGACTGGACGTCTGGATTTTCTGACAGACGTCTGTGTAACAAGATGGACAGAGCTGAAATCTGTCCCTTTAATGAACTAGCTGATAAACCCTTTTCTAAACCTTCTTGTAGAAAAGACAATATCCTAGCGATCCTAACCTTACTCCAGGAGTAACCTTTGGATTCGCACCAGTATAGGTATTTCCGCCATATTTTATGGTAAATCCTTCTGGTAACAGGCTTCCTAGCCTGAATCAGGGTATCAATAACCGACTCAGAAAAACCACGTTTTGATAAAATCAAGCGTTCAATTTCCAAGCAGTCAGCTTCAGAGAAGTTAGATTTTGATGTTTGAATGGACCCTGTATCAGAAGGTCCTGTCTCAGAGGTAGAGACCAAGGCGGACAGGATGACATGTCCACTAGATCTGCATACCAAGTCCTGCGTGGCCAAGCAGGTGCTATTAGAATTACTGATGCTCTCTCCTGTTTGATTTTGGCAATCAATCGAGGAAGCAGCGGGAAGGGTGGAAACACATAAGCCATCCTGAAGTTCCAAGGTGCTGTCAAAGCATCTATCAGAACTGCTCCCGGATCCCTGGATCTGGACCCGTAGCGAGGAAGTTTGGCGTTCTGGCGAGACGCCATGAGATCTATCTCTGGTTTGCCCCAACGTCGAAGTATTTGGGCAAAGACCTCCGGATGAAGTTCCCACTCCCCCGGATGAAGAGTCTGGCGACTCAAGAAATCCGCCTCCCAGTTCTCCACTCCCGGGATGTGGATTGCTGACAGGTGGCAAGAGTGAGACTCTGCCCAGCGAATTATCTTTGATACTTCCATCATTGCTAGGGAGCTTCTTGTCCCTCCCTGATGGTTGATGTAAGCTACAGTCGTGATGTTGTCCGACTGAAACCTGATGAACCCCCGAGTTATTAACTGGGGCCAAGCCAGAAGGGCATTGAGAACTGCTCTCAATTCCAGAATGTTTATTGGAAGGAGACTCTCCTCCTGATTCCATAGTCCCTGAGCCTTCAGAGAATTCCAGACAGCGCCCCAACCTAGTAGGCTGGCGTCTGTTGTTACAATTGTCCAGTCTGGCCTGCTGAATGGCATTCCCCTGGACAGGTGTGGCCGATGAAGCCACCATAGAAGAGAATTTCTGGTCTCTTGATTCAGATTCAGAGTAGGGGACAAATCTGAGTAATCCCCATTCCACTGACTTAGCATGCATAGTTGCAGCGGTCTGAGGTGTAGGCGTGCAAAAGGTACTATGTCCATTGCCGCTACCATTAAGCCGATCACCTCCATGCATTGAGCTACTGACGGGTGTTGAATGGAATGAAGGACGCGGCATGCATTTTGAAGTTTTGTTAACCTGTCTTCTGTCAGGTAAATCTTCATTTCTACAGAATCTATAAGAGTCCCCAAGAATGGAACTCTTGTGAGAGGAAAGAGAGAACTCTTCTTTTCGTTCACTTTCCATCCATGCGACCTTAGAAATGCCAGAACTAACTCTGTATGAGACTTGGCAGTTTGAAAGCTTGAAGCTTGTATTAGAATGTCGTCTAGGTACGGAGCTACCGAAATCCCTCGCGGTCTTAGTACCGCTAGAAGGGCACCCAGAACCTTTGTGAAGATTCTTGGAGCCGTAGCCAATCCGAATGGAAGAGCTACAAACTGGTAGTGCCTGTCTAAGAAGGCAAACCTTAGATACCGGTGATGATCTTTGTGGATCGGTATGTGAAGGTAAGCATCCTTTAAATCCACTGTGGTCATGTACTGACCCTCTTGGATCATGGGTAAAATTGTCCGAATAGTTTCCATTTTGAACGATGGAACTCTTAGGAATTTGTTTAGAGTCTTTAAATCTAAGATTGGCCTGAAAGTTCCCTCTTTTTTGGGAACCACAAACAGGTTTGAGTAGAACCCTTGTCCTTGTTCCGACCACGGAACCGGATGGATCACTCCCATTGTTAACAGATCTTGTACGCAGCGTAGAAACGCTTCTTTCTTTATCTGGTTTGTTGACAACCTTGACAGATGAAATC
Source organism: Bombina bombina (assembly GCF_027579735.1). NCBI lineage: Eukaryota > Metazoa > Chordata > Amphibia > Anura > Bombinatoridae > Bombina > Bombina bombina. The sequence goes on from NC_069504.1 coordinate 282,662,097, forward strand.
TCCCTCTTGGGGGAGATAATTTGAAGTCTAGAAGGTATCCCTGAGATATGATCTCTAGTGCCCAGGGATCCTGAACATCTCTTGCCCAGGCCTGGGCGAAGAGAGAGAGTCTGCCCCCTACTAGATCCGGTCCCGGATCGGGGGCTCTCGGTTCATGCTGTCTTTGGGGCAGCAGCAGGTTTCCTGGCCTGCTTGCTTTTGTTCCAGGACTGGTTAGGCTTCCAGCCTTGCCTGTAACGAGCAACAGCTCCTTCCTGTTTTGGTGCAGTGGAGGTTGATGCTGCTCCTGTTTTGAAATTCCGAAAGGGACGAAAATTAGACTGTCTAGCCTTAGCTTTGGCCTTGTCTTGAGGTAGGGCGTGGCCCTTACCTCCCGTAATGTCAGCGATAATTTCTTTCAAACCGGGCCCGAATAAGGACTGCCCCTTGAAAGGTATATTAAGTAATTTGGACTTAGAAGTAACATCAGCTGACCAGGATTTTAGCCACAGTGCCCTGCGTGCCTGTATGGCGAATCCTGAGTTCTTAGCCGTAAGTTTGGTTAAATGTACTACGGCCTCCGAAATGAAAGAATTAGCTAGTTTAAGGACTCTAAGCCTGTCCGTAATGTCGTCTAGCGTAGAGGAACTAAGGTTCTCTTCAAGCGACTCAATCCAAAATGCTGCCGCAGCCGTAATCGGCGCGATACATGCAAGGGGTTGTAATATAAAACCTTGTTGAACAAACATTTTCTTAAGGTAACCCTCTAATTTTTTATCCATTGGATCTGAGAAAGCACAGCTATCCTCCACCGGGATAGTGGTACGCTTAGCTAAAGTAGAAACTGCTCCCTCCACCTTGGGGACCGTTTGCCATAAGTCCCGAGTGGTGGCGTCTATTGGAAACATCTTTCTAAATATTGGAGGGGGTGAGAACGGCACACCGGGTCTATCCCACTCCTTAGTAACAATTTCAGTTAGTCTCTTAGGTATAGGAAAAACGTCAGTACTCGCCGGTACCGCAAAGTATTTATCCAACCTACACAGTTTCTCTGGTATTGCAACAGTGTTACAATCGTTGAGAGCTGCTAAGACCTCCCCTAGTAGTACACGGAGGTTCTCCAATTTAAATTTAAAATTTGAAATATCTGAGTCCAATCTGTTTGGATCAGAACCGTCACCCACAGAATGAAGCTCTCCGTCCTCATGCTCTGCGAGCTGTGACGCAGTATCAGACATGGCCCTAGCATTGTCAGCGCACTCTGTTCTCACCCCAGAGTGATCACGCTTGCCTCTTAGTTCAGGTAATTTAGACAAAACTTCAGTCATAACAGTAGCCATATCTTGTAATGTTATCTGTAATGGCCGCCCAGATGTACTAGGCGCCAAAATATCACGCACCTCCCGGGCGGGAGATGCAGGTACTGTCGCGTGAGGCGAGTTAGTCGGCATAACTCTCCCCTCGCTGTTTGGTGAAATTTGTTCACATTGTACAGATTGACTTTTATTTAAAGTAGCATCAATACAGTTAGTACATAAATTTCTATTGGGCTCCACCTTGGCATTGGAACAAATGACACAGATATCTTCCTCTGAGACAGACATGTTTAACACACTAGCAAAAAACTTACAACTTGGTTATAATCTTTTTTAGCAAAAAACGTACTGTGCCTCAAAGAGGTACTAACGATTAAATGACAGTTGAAATAATGAACTGAAAAACAGTTATTGCATCAAATTTTAAAACAACACAACTTTTAGCAAAGGTTTGTTCCCATTAGTAAAAAACAACACTAATTAAATTTGTACATAAGAAAAACAAAACAACGTTTTTTATACACAGTCACTATAAGAATTCTCACAGCTCTGCTGAGAGAATTTACCTCCCTTCAAAGAAGTTTGAAGACCCCTGAGATCTGTCAGAGATGAACCGGATCATGCAGGACATATAAAAGTAGCTGACTGGAATTTTTTGATGCGTAGCAAAGAGCGCCAAAAACGGCCCCTCCCTCTCCCACACAGCAGTGAAGAGAAACGAAACTGTCACAATTAAAGCAAAAAACTGCCAAGTGGAAAATAATGCCCAAACATTTATTCACACAGTACCTCAGCAATGTAAACGATTCTACATTCCAGCAAAAACGTTTAACATGAGAATAGTTATTAAAAGGATTAGTGACCTTAACACAGTAGTTCCGGTGAAATACCATCCCCAGAATACTGAAGTGTATACATACATGTCATTTTAACGGTATGGCAGGCTTTTCTCATCAATTCCATTCAGAAAATAAAAACTGCCACATACCTCAATGCAGATTCATCTGCCCGCTGTCCCCTGATCTGAAGCCTTTACCTCCCTCAGATGGTCGAGAACAGCAATATGATCTTAACGACTCCGGTTAAAATCATAGTAAAAAATCTCTGTCAGATTCTTCCTCAAACTCTGCCAGAGAAGTAATAACACGCTCCGGTGCTATTTTAAAATAACAAACTTTTGATTGAAGTCATAAAAACTAAGTATAATCACCATAGTCCTCTCACACATCCTATCTAGTCGTTGGGTGCAAGAGAATGACTGGGACTGACGTAGAGGGGAGGAGCTATATGCAGCTCTGCTGGGTGAATCCTCTTGCATTTCCTGTTGGGGAGGAGTTATATCCCAGAAGTAATGATGACCCGTGGACTGATCACACATAACAGAAGAAATACATCTACATGTTAGTCATGTACTAATCTTTTCTTTGAATGAATCATTCTATCTAGCATTTATTTAGTGTTTAATGTCCCTTTAATTATAGCAAGTGCAACTTTTTGTGTGTTTGCCGTTTCCTTTGTTAAAGGGACACACATAGCAATATTAAACTTGTATGATTCAAATAAAGCATGCAATTGTAAATAAATGCATTCTACTAACTATTTTGTTCTTTTAGTAGTCTTTGTTAAAAAGCATATCTAGATAGACTCAGTAGCACACACCTGTCCTGAGAACTGTATGACAGCAGTTATTGCAACAATATTTGTCATATTTGTCATACATTGTTGCAAACACTGCTGCCATAGAGTGTTAAAGGGTAATTTTTTTTTTATCCCTATAGTCAAAAATAAGCATTACAACTGTAAGATGATGCAAAGCAATGACCACCATATGGCCTTTTAGATTTTCTTATCAAGCACAATAAAAGAAAAAGTTGTGGAACTGCAAAAGCCACGATGTGCAGAACCAAAGATAGGGGCAGGCTGGGGGTCAAGAACTGACTTTATTGTATCAGATTCACATCTGCAGTTACTATGTAAGATTCTAAACAGGGTGACAAAATAAGGTCGATATGTTGGAGCAACAAAGGCAAGCTTTTATGCTACCAGAAATTGTGTCAATTTAACTGGGTGTTATTGGGAATATTTTAATGAATAATTCATTTTATTCACCCCTATAAAAGCATTTAATCCATAACGTGAAAACTCAATCAAAGTAATATAATGAAATAAAAGTGTTCTGAATAAAAGGGACAATGTATTCAAGCAAGTAACTGATAGGAGTTCAATGTATTCAAAGCAGCTGCAGGAACACACTTTCAATTTTATGTTGCTACATCTTTTTTACATTCTTTTTCTATAGCCAATATTGCAGTATTCTACATGTCAGTATAAATGGTGGTTTTACCATGCAAACACAGTTATTTCAAATTACAAAATAAAGGTAAATGATATCTTTGTAAATTATTAAATACAGCAGCAAAAAAGGATCATTGGGGATACAAAATTTTACAGTACAATATCACTAAATTAAAAAAAAAAAAAATACATTGAAAAAAAAAAGATAAAGAGGCCCTCAAGTCAAAATGTACCACTTTTTGTGGTAAGTTTTGTTGAAACTTAGCATGTTTCTATGAGAGCATATGTAGATAGACTCAGGAGAATGCAGGTAGCTTGAGCACTATATGGCAGAACTGTTTGCAACAACGTGTGCTACAATGTTTTACCTATAGTGCTTGAGACATGCACGCTCCTGAGCCTACCTCATGTGCTCTTGTGGAAAAGAAACTAACTTTCAACAAAGGATACAAGATGTAAATTTTTATTATAGAAGTTAATTGAAAAACGTAATTCATTGTACGCTCTGTCTTAATTATTTAAGTTTAACTCCCTCCTGTCAACAACTGTGGCAGTGTTGGGAGACCATGACAAAATAACAAAAAACAAATAAAAATAAATGATTTGAGCATGAAGGATATTTTTTCAACATGTAAAGTGTGGCAAGTCTTGACACTCTGAAGTTGGTTCTAACCGTCCTGTAGACTGCTTTGCGTAGGCCGAGGAGGTGCTGACTGGCGTGCTGTGCAGCTTTATCATACGGGCAAGCAGCACTGACCCTGTCAAGCAAACTTGAAAAGTAAAATGTGATACATCTGTACAGATGTCCCAAACCAATTTTACCAACACAAATGTCACATCACGCATCAACAAACAACTTTATTAGCTATACGGAAAAAACATTTGGCAGAATTCAGATTGATAGTCATTGCATTTTTATCAACATTTATTTCACTTGACTGTTCAAACAGTAGACACAGAAAAAACAAATCATTCATTTAAACTAAAGCAAAATAAAATGCGGCACATACACCTTGACAAACCTTTACACATAACTGCTCAATTTTTTGTTAAAGGGACAGTCTACCATAGAATTTTTATTGTTTTAAAAGATAGATAATCCCTTTATTACCCATTCCCCAGTTTTGCATAACCAACACAGTTATATTAATATACTTTTTACCTGTGTGATTACATTGTATCTAAGCCTCTGCTGACTGCCTCCTGATCACGTGACTTTTTTATTTATTACCTATTGACTTGCATTTAGTACTGTGTTGTGCCAACTCTTAAATAACTTCTCTGGTGTGAACACAATGTTATCTATATGACCCACGTGAACTAGCAGTCTCCTGCTGTGAAAAGCAAATACAAAAACATGTGATAAGAGGCTGTCTGTAGTGGCTTAGAAACAGGCAGACATTTAGAGGTTTTAATGTTATAAAGTATATTAATCTAACAATGCTGGTTGTGCAAAGCTGGGGAACAGGTAGTAAAGGTATTATCTATCTTTTTAAACAATAACAATTTTTGTGTAGACTGTCCCTTTAAAGGGCCATTATAGTAAAAAACAAACAAAAAAAAAACATGTTCTCATTGACCCTACAAATCTACATAATTAACCTTAGGAAATGGGTTAAACCCATAGGTAAAATACCTCATGAGAGCTGCAGAAAGCTGCTAGTCTACAACAAAAACAGCTGATATGCTAATCAGAAGCACTAGTTGCTAGAGCTATGCATTCATTTTTGTTTTAACTAAATGAATATCCGAATGAATGCACCAAAGAGAATGAAAGAAAATGAAAAAATATTCAGATTAGTGTCCCACTGGCACTGGATGCCCACAAGTCTGAAAGAAAAGATATGTGAGATAGACGTATGTAGGGAATAAAACAAGTATAAGATCGCTTTGCTTTAGGATTAAGGATTTGCATTTAGATTGTATGGAAGCATTATGGTTAGTAAAACATAGATTAGTAATTGTTTTCCATATGTGATCAGACAATAAGACAGACGATTGTGGACACATATACATTTGTGTCAGAACTAGCTTAGCTGAAAGGCCATGAAGAAAATAGTGTTATTCACCATGAAAAAAAGATGATGATTATTTTTTTATAATTTTCAAATAAAAGGTAATTAAAAGGGACAGTAAACCCCAAATTGTTCTTTCATGATTTGGATAAAACATACAATTTTAAAAAACTTTCTAATTTATTTCTAACAAATTTGCTTCCTTATCTTGTTATCCAATGTTGAAGGAACAGCATTGCACTACTGGCAGTTAGCTGAATACATCTAGTTAGCCAATAACAAGGACACATGTGTGCAGGCACCAATCAGCAGTTAGTTCCCTCTAGTGAAAGAATATGTGCATATTCTTTTTCAACAAAGGATATCAAAAGAACAAAGCACATTTGAAAGTAGAAATTAATTTAAAAGTGTCTTAAAATGACATGCTCTTATTGAATCAAGCAAGTTTAAGTTTGACTTCCCTATCTCTTTAAACTTTTTTACATAAATAACAGGATAAGGAACAAGCTAGAATGGAATTTTGACAGAGGTGCACTAGGAAGCAGTAGAAAACCACTCTGCATGATCATTGATAGACTTAATTTAATAGAAGAAATTATTTAGTTTCCTTTGAGTTAAACAAAAAAAAAAAATCAAGCTGGATCAGGAATATTCCATATCTTACTCAATAAAGCAGGGATGGACTGGGCTGAAGGGCAGGTGGTGGTGGTGGTGGTGGAATCAGGGCCAGTGCAGGTGCGGTGTTCTGACAAACTGTTCATTTTTCATAAGTTTGCCCTTGCACAAGCCACTCAGCTTTTTACTTTAGCCTTTATCAGTGTTCGCAGTGGTCAAAAAGCTCTGCACTTTGAACTTTACATTAAGAAAGTAGAATTTTTTAAGACCTCTGCGTGTGTGTGTATATATATACCACATATACACACACACACACACACACACATATATATATATTATTTATTATGTGTTCAAATCATCAGTGCTCCCCTGCCATAGAGGTAGAATTGAGCTACATTGGGGAAGGGAACAGTTTATATAGGTGGAGTGCGTACATACTCTATGGAGAATCAAGACGATATACTCACAAGTATTAAATATAGTACTATATATGACATCATAAGAGTAATATATTAATATATTTTTAACATATTTAATCATTTCATGCAAGAAAATGTTTGCCTACAATATCCCTTTAAAAGTACTGTCTATCCAAAAGAAGGATGGCTGGGACACATCAGCAGGAAATAGCTACTTTAGTTATATTACAGAATTTATACATCCCCACAAATAATCTACAAGTATGTGTGACTTAGCGTGAATGCAGACTGAAAATACATTATAAAAAAACACTATGACATCCTACAGAAGAGACTTTCTAAAAACTAAAAAAAAAAACATCACCAGGTACCAACCAGCTTCTGAATACCCCATGATAGTGTTCCATGACTATTTGCTGGTGGAAAATGAAATCTAAAGCTTAGAACAGCTGTTCATATGGTGGTGTGTACCATATACTGTATAAAATGCATGTCCTTTTAAAGCAAATGTAGCAATGTTCCTGATTTAGCCAAGAACACAGAAAACTAATTTCATATACTCTTGGTATTGATGGAGACTATGAAAGTGTGCATGCTGCAACATGGCATAATGGCTTTTTCATGAAGAATGTTCATTTTACAAACAACAGATATTGGAAATCCCCTTCACATGAAGCAAATCTTACAGTTTGACAGCACCAGTATTTACACAGAATGTGAATCGGTGCTATTGTTCTAAATTACATTCACCAGGTTGCCTTTTGCCTGTGTGATAAAGTACCCAAGCTATTCCATATAGGGTGACCACATTCAGCAGATAAAATAATAACAAAAAAAGGTTATTCATTTCCAATATTAAATAAATACTGCATATGATAGTGTTCCTTAAAACCAACACACATGTATTCCAAGTTGCAAACAAGGCTACTTATGGCTACATTATTTCTTTCACAGATGATACCACAAACAGCGCCTGTGGTTTAAAACAGGGCTCTTCAAACTTTTTCCCCCAAGTCCCAATGCCATGATACCACATACATACATTGTTGTGCTTCTCTGAAAATGATACAAGATAGTTGCAACTGTTGGCAATGTGACTAAAATGTGTGCATACTTTATTCCCGATTGTAGTCAAGTGTGGTACAAAATAACACACACACACACTCTCCTACAACACACATGCACACCATACACACACTCCCATACAATACTCACACCACACACACACCACACATACTCTTCTATAACACACACCACACACTCACATATAATACACATACCACACAAGCCTCCTTTAGCAGAAACAACAAACTCTAGACATTTCCTATCGCCTGTAATGAGTGTCTGGATTCTGGATGAAGGTATTTTGGACAATTCCTCCTTACAAAATATCTCCAGTTCAGTTAGGTTTGATGGTTGCCGAGCATGGACAGCCCGCTTAAAATCACCCCACAGATTTTCAATGATATTCAGGTCTGGGGACTGGGATGGCCATTCCAGAACATTGTACTTGTTCCTCTGCATAAATGCCAGAGTAGATTTTGAACAGTGTTTTGGGTCGTTGTCTTGTTAAATGATCCAGCCCCGTCATAACTTTTACTTTGTGACTGATTCCTCAACATTATTCTCAAGTAAGTACTTTGCCTCTCCGATATTTTACTTGGCCTGCCACTTCTGGCCTTAACAAGAACTGTGCCTGTGGTCTTCCATTTCCTCACAGTGGACACTGACAGCTTAAATCTCTGCAATAGCTTTTTGTAGCATTCCCCTAAACCATAATGTTGAACAATATTTGTTTTCAGGTCATTTGAGAGTTGTTTTGAGGCCCCATGTTGCCACTCTTCAGAGGAGAGCCAAAGAGAACAACAACTTGCAATTGGCCACCTTAAATACCTTTTTTTCATGATTGGATGCACCTATGAAGTTCAAGGCTTATTGGGCTCACCCCACCAATTGTGTGTTCCAATTAATCAGTGCTAGGTAGTTACAGGTATTCAAATCAACAAAATGACAAGGGTGCCCAAATTTATGCACCTGTCTAATTTCGTTTTGATGCATATTGCACATTTTCTGTTTATCCAATAAACCTCATTTCACTACTAAAATATTACAGTGTCCTTCAGTTATTTGATAGATCAAAATGAAATTGCGGATCCAAACACCCAATTATTTATAAATGAAAGTCATGGAAATTGTCAGGGGTGCCTAAACTTTTGCATACAACTGTATTTAGGGACAGGAGAATAGAGGAACTCAGTGAACAGACCAGGAATAAGTGACAGACAAAAAGGTATGTGTGAGTGGGCCTTAATATGATAAAAACTGCTGCATTGGCAAGTATAAATCTCATGTCCGAGAAGACTCAAACTCTATTTGAGAAGGAAAATAAACAATTATAAATAATTATGAAAGAGAAACAACCTTTAATAGTGGCTTAATTATACCTGGTCTGAACAAAATGATGGAAGAAGAAAAAAAATAAAGCAGTGGTTTATAGATTCTTCCATTCCAAATTCAATAATATGATTTTAGAATTGTAGATTTACAAGTTAGCAAGAGGGTAATCATGTCAGAAATCCCCTGGTTCTTCAGAAACAAGATTTCAGTGTTAGAACTTTCAAGCCTTGATACTGAAAACATAATCAGTAATTAGACTAGCCAGTAAAAAAAGCAGTTTATTGTTGGCTAGAACTATAATAGTCTTCTGCTTGTATCAGCTAATCTTCTATCTAACCTAAATAAGCAGGGCAACTGAAGGAAAGACTTAAAAGGACAAAAATGAATTACTTAAAAAATAAAATGTGCATGAGTGCATTTCAATTTGAAATGTAAGCATTTTTGCTCTAAACTATAATTAGCAAAAACACTTCTAGTAAAAAGGTATTACTGTTTTTCTGTGGAATACACACATATCCTCTGAGGGCCGTGCCCCAGTATTCAAACACCATGCCTGCTCAGAGAGTCAGCAGTGGCTTGTTTGACACAAATTACCTCTTCAGAAGCAATACAAACCATCGCCAGCTAGAATAGTCTTTAAATAGTGGTGAATGGGCCTTTACAGAATAAGTGCGTAAGTTGCAGAAAACCAGTAATAACGTTTACTAGAAGCATTTTTGATGATAAAAGTACTTAACAAAAATGCTTCTATTTCAAATTAAAATGCACTCATGCACACTGAAATTTTGACATTTCCATCCCTTTAAATAAAGCATTACGTGTATGTAAAGTTTGTAATTGACATGTTTTACTTTTTTTGCAGCTAAATACCTTAAAAATTAGTAAAACACTGCTGGGTTTTTATCGATATTGAGTATAAATATTATGTAATTTCGCAGAATAAACATCTTACATATGGCGAATGTCTGAGGTCCCATAGTTCTGGTACAGTACTTGGCTACTTTTTAGAATATTTAGTTCTAGCCTTCTGTATTTTCTGAATACCTCCATAACAAATATACACATGAAGAGACTAGTGTCACAAATAAGTAGTCTAGCAGCTTACAAAACTAGCTTCTTGGACACCTGGAAGGTAAATGATTAAGCGCATCGTGGCCCACCTAAAGTTCTGAGAAACTTCCTTCATTTCACACTTTCTGACAGTTGCCATAAAAGATTATGTAAGTATCCATAGTTATGTTGTTCAACAGAAATATGCTGGATGATGCATCCTAAACAGCCAGCTTGGCATGGAAAGTGACTGCAGTCCAGTTGTGCTTCCTATTTCTGGAATATTTATTGTACCCTAACTATCAAATGTGAAGAATTTTCCATTTTGCAATTAACTTTTCATTGTTTTCCTAAGATTTTATTAGCCTTACATTTGGTTTGTTTCTGATTTTATCTAGCATAATACAAGTTAAAACTTACCGATTGTATTGGGTTGTTAACAATGCCCTTTTCCTCAGCTGTGCACAAAACTACTCTATGTTTCTTGCCTTCTTTCTAGTATACATATTTACTTTTATGTTTGATTCGTACAGATGGTACCAATTCCAGCTGCTGTTTAAAAGATAGGATTTACCTTGCTATCAGGCAAACTACAGGTCCCCTGAGCAAAAAAAAACATTTCAACTTGGCTTTAAAAAAAAACGAATAGGCAAAAGATGGCACTTTTTTGTCTTAGCTTGTTGGAAGATCTACATTTGGATTTGCAGACATCTGAACTGTTCATATAGAAGGAACCCACTTTAGACTTGTTGGGTTTTTTTTTTATCTTGAAGAAGAAAAGTACTATTGCCTTTGAGACATATTGGATAAAAGATTCCAAATTATGCCTAAAAAGTGCATTATAGTTGAAGAGAATATCTATCAACAAATACTTAGCAGCCAAATATAATAAAAGTAAAATAAATAAGATATCATAACAAAAAGAGATTTGATCTCACTAAAGAGCACAGAAAATGGAAAAACAGAGATGGCAAAGTACAGCCAATAGAGAAACAAATAAATTAGACCAAAATTGTGAAGCTGTAACATTATGAGAAGTTGAATACGTTTCAGGGATCAGTAAAGTCTTAATTATATTTTCAGACTCTAGAAAGAGCATTTCTTTTAAAAATAAATGACAATTTACTTTGATTATTAAATTTGCTTAGTTTATTGGGTATCCTTAGTTGAAGTGTAATCCTAGATAGGTTCATTGGAGCTCAAGTCAAAAGTTGCAATGTTTCCAACAACGTTTGCAGCAAATAAACTGTATTTGAGTGTTCTTCATCAAAGGATTCCAAGAGAACAAAGCACATTTGATAATAGAAGTGGATTTTTTTTTATTGCATTATAAAAATTATTTTTGATTTTACTGTCCCTTTAAGGGAACCCCCTTAATTTGCTTTAGTATTGACTTCTAGATGTAAAAATACAATCCCTGCAGTACAATAATAACATACCTCCCATACGTACTGGTACCAATACATTTGAATGGAAGGATATCATTTTCGTTTTGCAAAGTAGTAAAAACTTTGTCTTGTATTCAGAAAAATTAAAAGAGCTAAAGTAGAAAGTTAAAAAAGTGTCTCACCAGGCATAAACAGCACGTGATAAACACCTGCAGTGAAATATTGGGTAAATATGTAAACACAGGGATTTGATAAAACAAAAACAAAGGATATGTAAATAGCAAACCTCAAGGCAAAGGAGAAGCATACAATTTAAAAAATAAACAAAACAGCATAGGACCGCCCCAAATGTTCTGATTGACTGCCCCCATAAGAAGGCTTATTAGTAGGATGTCGCCTTTCAGAAGAGTTTAAGAGAAAATTCAGAAGCTATTACTAGCATCAGGGGCCTGCATGTCAAGGCACAGTCTGCTGCAGAGGGAATCAATAACAGTCAGGGTGGCAACACATTTACAGAATCAGATCATACTGAGGGACTACAGTAGCTTCTTTTCCTGTACAATTTAAGAGCCATAAATTATTGTATAGACAATTGGCACATTTAAAGGGACAGTCTAGGCCAAAATAAACTTTCATTATTCAGATAGAGCATGTAATTTTAAACAATTTTCCAATTTACTTTTATCACCAATTTTGCTTTGTTCTCTTGGCATTCTTAGTTGAAAGCTTAACCTAGGAGGTTCATATGCTAATTTCTTAGACCTTGAAGCCCACCTCTTTCAGATTGCATTTTAACAGTTTTTCACCACTAGAGGGTGTTAGTTCACATATTTCATATAGATAACACTGTGCTCGTGCACGTGAAGTTATCTAGGAGCAGGCACTGATTGGCTAGACTGCAAGTCTGTCAAAAGAACTGAAAAAAGGGGCAGTTTGCAGAGGCTTAGATACAAGATAATCACAGAGGTTAAAGGTATATTAATATAACTGTGTTGGTTATGCAAAACTGGGGAATGGGTAATAAAGGGATTATCTATCTTTTAAAACAATAAAAATTCTGGTGTAGACTGTCCCTTTAAGTAAGTATCCCCCAGAAGTATCATGCATACATTTTTACCAATGCACCAGAGAAGTCTGGGTAGGATATGCAAAACAATACAATAACCACAGTAATCCTCTTATGGGGTAGCTGCCGCAAAAACAAAACCACTTCTGGGCAGCTGTTTCAAGCTCATTAGCTCTTATCGGCAGAAGATGAAGCCTTTTTTTTATTTATTTTTTTATTTTAAAAAAAGATAGATAACACCTTTACTATCAACTCCTCTGCTTTGTATAACCAACGTTTTTATGCAGGATGCCCCTTATCTCAGTGCTTTTTTAATCGTACACAAAAGCCAGACAGTGCTAGTTCATGTGTGTCATATAGATAACATTCCCATGGAAAATGGTTATACAAGAGTCAGCACTGATTGGCTAATATGCAAGTTTGTAAAAAGCGCTGAGATATAGGTAAGTCTGCTGGGGCTTAGATACAGGTAATCATAGAGGTAAAAATATATTAATATAACAGTAAAGGGATTATCTATCTTTTTAAACAATAACAATTTTCAAGTAGACTGTTTCTTTAAATTGGTGATAAAAGTGAGAGATTAAACAGTTCTTTAAAGGGACACTGAAACAACAAAAAAATATTTTGTGATTTAGATAGAGCATGCAATTTTAGGCAACTTTCTAATTTACTCCTATTATCATTTTTTTCTTCGTTCTCTTGCTATCTTTATTTGTTTGGTTCAGAACCCTGGACAGCACTTGTTCATTGGTGGATGAATTTATCAACCAATCAGCAAGAACAATCCAGGTTGTTCACCAAAAATGGGCTAGCATCTACACTTACATTCTTGCATTTCAAATAAAGAGAATGAAGAAAATTTGATAATAGGAGTAAATTAGAAATTTGCTTAAAATTGCATGCTCCATCTGAATCACAAAAGAAACAAATTGGGTTCAGTGTCCCTTTAAGCAAAAAGCATGAGATATTGTACATCAAATTTGCATATATTTAGTGCGGCCGCCCCCCCCCCCCCCCCCCATATGGCCCGCTAGCTATAACAGTATTAAGAATTGTAATTTCCTTAAACAAGTCCCACCACCTCCTCCCCCCAGTAGTAGTCCCCCACCCCCCAGTTTTTAAATGTGCCTCCCTCTCTAGGGAAGACGATTAATGCGGTTTATCTTGGCCATACCGCGATCTTTAATTTGTTTTTCACTCACCCTCACAACAACATAGTCTATTCTGAGCTATATTATTTAGAACTCACTCCAAACTATAGGAACAGCACTCTTAGGGTTTTCTCCCCCCTTTTTTTTTTTTTCTTTTTTTTCTCTCTTCTTCTTCTTTCCTTCCTCTATCACCCCTTTCTTTCCCCTTTCCCTCTCTCCTATTGTCTTTGCTGCTCCCCCGTCTCCCCCCCTCCCTTAACTTGTCTAAAAATGGCGCTAATCTGCTCCTCCCTTAACACCAGAGGGCTTAACTCTCCGGAGAAGCAGATTAATCTCTTATCTGACCCGTTTCAAAACTAAAATAGCCTTTCTACAGGAGACCCATTGGGTGGAGGGCTCCCCTATTTCTCTACATTGTAAACAGTACCCGATAGTAGAGGCAGCTTCCTTCACGGGAAAATCCAGGGGGGTAGCAATCTTGATACACAAGTCCATACTCTTTGAAAAAATAGCATCCTTTAAAGATGCAAAAGGGAGATTCTTGATACTAAACTGCAGACTAGATAATATTCCATATACTCTAGCTAATTACTATGGCCCAAACTCCTGTCAAACACGAGCCCTTAGAAGGTTTTTACGGCTGTTGACATCCCACAAAACACAGAATCTACTCCTGGCAGGGGATTTCAATATGTTACTTGACCCAGCATTAGACAGACGCTCCCCTAAGCTCAAGCCCTGCGATAAACAAACTGTCAGGACCGCAAAGCAATTTAGTAATCTTCTAGCCCAATATAACTTATTTGATGTCTGGCGCTCCCACCATCCCACCTCTAGGGACTACTCCTACTATTCTAGGGTGCATAACTCCTATACAAGGATTGACTATTTCTTCTGTGAGCCAAAACTGCTTGACCTGGTACAGTCGACACACATGCCTGACTGCACGTGGTCTGACCACTCCTCGGTTCAGCTTGCTCTGAATCACCCCACCGGTGCCCTATCTAGGCCCTCTTGGAAACTCCCAGAATATTTACTTTCCAGTCCAGATCAGGTTACACTCATTCAGAAAGAGATCTTAGAATATCTGAACATAAACGACAACGGCGCGGTCGATGACTTTTGTCTTTGGAGTTCCCTCAAGGCATACCTCAGAGGAGTGTTCATCAAGCTGACGACAGAGCATAGGAAGCGTCTGGGTAGTACACTTGCCCAACTCCACACCACCCTGAGGAGACTTACTCCTCTGCATAGGGAATCGTTAGACCCCCAGATTCTCATTCAAATTGAAGCCACCAGGGCACAAATCTCGGCCCTAGAGTTAAAAAGGCACCAAAATCAGGTCCGTCTGTTTAAACAGACTTTCTATGCTAAGGGAAACAAAGCCGACAGGTTACTGGCCAACAAGCTCCGACAAAGGACCGCGGAGGCTCGTATTCCATACATTAAAACACCCCAAGGAACTGTCCGATTGCCTTCAGACATAGGGAAGGCTTTTGCCTCTTACTATTCCACTCTGTATAACTTAGCAGAATCCCCAGCTCATCAGGTTCCTTCCATACAACACGTTCAGAATTTCCTGGACACCCTTTCCTTATCGACTCTCACTGTGGCCCAGATAGAATCACTTGAAGCCCCATTTAGTCCCAAAGAAGTCCTCTCCGTCATCAAGTCCCTAAAACCGCATAAAGCCCCGGGACCAGATGGCTACGGCGCTCTGTTTTACAAAACGTTTCGTCTGCAGCTCGCCCCGCTTCTAACCAGAGTTTGTTCCCTAGCTAGGCAGTCAGGCACCCTGCCGCCAGAATTATTACAGGCGATCATTGTGACCATACCGAAACCGGGTAAGACCCCTAATGTGTGCGAACACTTTCGGCCCATATCACTGATAAATGCTGACGTGAAGTTGATGGCGAAGCTTATGGCTTCCAGACTTAATCTTGTATTACCGTCATTGCTGGACGGTGACCAGGTGGGCTTCACTCCCGGCAGGGAGGGCCCGGATAATACCCGCCGAATCCTAAATATATACCTTGAAGCCAAAAGACGTAATCTTTCCTGCACAACTTTAGCCCTAGATGCCGAAAAGGCTTTCGATAGGGTAAATTGGACATATCTATTCGAAGTTCTAAAAAAAGTTTGGATTCCCCCCGGGTTTTTGCTCCTGCATCCAGGCCTTATACGCGGCCCCCACGGCCTCGGTAAGGGGATTAGGGTTCTGCTCTTCACCTTTTCCCATCACAAATGGGACACGCCAGGGCTGCCCCCTCTCTCCGTTACTTTTCGCCTTAGTCATGGAGCCGCTGGCCGAGGCGATAAGAATTAGCCCCGACATTCGAGGCATAGAGATTGAGGGTACCCTACAAAAAACCGCACTATTTGCGGATGATCTAACCATATTCCTGAGCGACCCCCTACACTCTCTCCCCAATCTTTTCAAACTATTAGATCGGTTCGGGCATATTAGCTATTACAAACTCAATGTTAATAAGACAGAGGCCTATGTCATTAATGTACCAGGCGCGACACTCGCGGAACTCCAACAAAATTATTCTTTCAACTGGTCCCAGCATCGGATTAAGCATCTAGGGGTTTATCTATCTTGGAGCATCCCTACAATAATTGACTCTAACTTTTACCCCCTCCTGCAGCATTTTCAGTCTAGTGTTGATAAATGGAGTGTTCCATGTATTTCATGGCTAGGACGCATAGCAGCATTTAAAATGCTCCTACTTCCCAAACTCACGTATCTATTCCGTTCGCTTCCTATCCCTGTCCCCAAGTCTTTAATTAGCAAATTCCAACAAATTTGCAACAAATATATCTGGAAAAATAAGCATCCTAGGGTGGCTACCAGAATATTGCAACAGCCATTCTTAAGTGGGGGTGCGGTCGCCCCCAACTTAATTCATTACCACGAAGCCTCGAGACTCTCCCATATTTTGGCATGGAACAGCGTTGACAGTAAAAATAAGTGGCAAATCCTAGAACAGGCAACGCTCCCCGGCCCTCTCATGCTCCGGGACCTGATCTGGTTGCCCAAACACATTAGGTCATACTACAAAATACAGAATGTGGTCATTATCCACGCCCTCCGTCTTTGGGACAGACTACGATCACTCCCCCAGATAGCTCCCCACCCCTCTCCCATCCACTCCCTGACGGGCCTGCTAGCGGCCCTCAGGGATTCCAACCCTAGCCTATGGCAAGAGCACGGGATACTCCACGTGGCGGACCTATAGCTCAATAATCAGTTTCTCTCTACTGAGCAGTTCACCAATACCTACAACCCGAACCAACTTCTCTTGTTTGAGTTCTGGAGGCTTAGGAGCCTTCTGAAATCTTGGGGATTTCTAAGCCAACCCCTTCGCGATCCCACTATGTGGGAAAAAAGATGGGCCAATAACGCGAAGATTCCCAGAGCCCTGTCGGTCTCCTACAGAGACTTAATGAACTCTCCCACCTACCATAGGTCAGCTTATGCTAGGGCCTGGGAACAAGCTTTCCAGTTTCGGGCAGAACAAGACGACTGGGCCAGAGCAGTAACTATAACCAAACAGGCACTCCACTGCATCACCTTACTTGAATTATATCTCAAAGTTTGCACGCAATGGCACCTCACACCTCTCAGGCTGTTTAAGATCTCCAAAATTAACTCCCCACTATGCTGGAGACAATGTGGGATGGTGGGCTCGCCAGCCCACATCTGGTGGGAATGCCCAAAACTAGCCCTCTTCTGGAGTGCTGTCTCGCTCCAATGCAGAAATTTATTTCCTCACCTTAGGACCTCCCCACAAGTGGCTCTGCTGCACCTAAACATAGACACAACTTCACCCTCAAAATCCTTACTTCTTGTCTACATTCTTATCTCAGCCAAATTGGCCATTGCGAGATTATGGAGACAAAAAACCCCACCCACCTGGGAGGAAGTTGTCAGAACCATGACCTATCTCGAGATAATGGAAGGCCCGATTTTCACTCAACACAATAAAATCTTCCTCCACTCAGAAATCTGGGAAACTTGGAGGCAGATGACCTGAACCCCTTGCAGAATAGTAAGCAGGAACGATAGATGTACGAGCCAGTCATTCCCCCCTCCCCTTCCCATTTTCCCCCACCTAGGACCCCTTTCCCCCTTCCCTCCTCCCTTTTCTTTCTCTCTTTTTTTTTTTTTTCTTTTTTTTTTGTTTGTTCTTCATTCTCCCCCACCCGTGGTGTTGTCCTTATTAGCCACACCCGACTGTGATTATGCTCTTTCCAACCTTGCATAATAAAATAGACATTTGAAACCCACCAATATTTTAGCATATGCAAAGTCTACTACAAAAGACAAGATAAGAAAAAGAGAAAAGAAACCTAGCAAGAGAAGTTCAACTTTCATAAGGAGATTCAATGTTACTTGTTTGTTTGCTTGTTTCAATTGTTCCCGCCATTCTATAACCAACTGTAACCTATGAAAAGCTCTGTAACCTGTTTTGTAACGGATTGTAATATGTTACTTTTCTGAACTTCAATAAAAATTATATTTAAAAAAAAAAAAAATTTGCATATATTATCCAGAGTTCTCTGGTGCATTGTAAACAATGTATACATAAAACTTCTGGGGGAAAGCAAGCAAGGATACTTGCCTAGATGTGCTAATTGTCAATACAAAACAAAAAGAGACAAGAGGGGCGCCTCATGTGTGTATCAATATGTCACCCATACACAATACAAGACCAGAAGCCAAATGGATACTCACATTAAGCTGTAGTACACATATGTACTAATCGATGCAGGCTGGTAACTCAAGGTGTACCGGATAACCTTTATAACTCCAAACGCTCGGCTGCTCTCCTCCTCACAGATATATCTAGAACTAAATAAGGAATGAAAGACCAGAGGGGCGCCTCATGTGTATATCAATATGTTTGGATAAGATAATAACATATAGATAAGCCAAATGGATACTCACATTCTGTCTTAGTACACTTATGTACTAGTGGAAGCAGACTAGTAACTTGGGATGTACCAGCTAACCCACTCCAGATATGAGCCAATGTAGGATACACCAACTTAGGATAAGGTGCTGTGGGAAGTCAGTTGTAGCAAGTAAAATGTTATAGATGATGTTCAACCAATGCTTGTATTATAAAAATTGGTTTATTTAAAAACAAGTGATAAAAAGATTAAAAACAATCACAAGCAAAGGTTATTTTGCTTGTGATTGTTTTTAATCTGTTTTATCACTTGTCTTTAAATAAACCAATTTTTATAATACAAGCATTGGTTGACCTTCATCTATAGCATTTTACTTGCTACAACTGAATACCCACAGCACCTTATCCTAAGTTGGTGTATCCTACATTGGCTCATATCTGGAGTGGGTTAGCTGGTACATCCCAAGTTACTAGTCTGCTTCCACTAGTACATAAGTGTACTAAGACAGAATGTGAGTATCCATTTGGCTTATCTATATGTTATTATCTTATCCAAACATATTGATATACATATGAGGCGCCCCTCTGGTCTTTCATTCTTTAATTGTCTATACAATAATTATAAGGCTCTTACTTCTATGAATTGCGTATTTTTTTATCTCTACCATAAACTATCTGCTCTGAACATTTTAAAAGGGTGCGCTCGGCGGTTGCACGCCCGGCGCGGGGGAAGGCGGGCGGAGGGACGGGCATTCTAGCAAGAAAACAACCCATGCCACCACTCCAAATACCTAGATGCAAAACTAAAGCCAGCAGGAAGGGGAAGGAAAGGTTTATACATAGTGAACCAGGAGCAGTTACAAAAACTTTACAATAGTTTCCCCTACTTCAAGAGAATAAGGCCATTTACCTTCCTGTACGATGCATGCGATAACACAAGAGTATAAAAAATACCACCACTTGGAGATAAGGAACTTCAAACAAACTTTTTATTAGAAACCCTCCTCCTTCCATTCGCTACTCAACCCTTCTATTTCTGCCTGTAAGCCAAACAAATGAAGAAAACAAAAGATAAGAGGAAAATGAGAACAATACCAAAATAAATACATGAAAGCAGGAAGAGTGAGCCTTCATGTGCTGTCACACAGAATTAAGAAAAAAATGTTCATGTTAAGTGCAGACCAGCACTTAATAAAAGAGGAGACATCTAGAAAACAACCAAAAGGATAATATAATAAATAAGTAAAAAAGTCTGTGCTGAAAGATGTCATAGGACAGCTGAAGAACCTTCTTATGACACTAAGGAATCCCATAACTGCAAGAACAGAGTTAAGTTCATGAAAAAAGGGCCATAGAAGTAAACGGACTGTATACAATCCTAAAGAAATAAGTAAGTGGTGAGGAGAGGTCTCTGTCTGAAGAAATTAGGGAACCAGAAACTGGTTACATCTAAAATATTCTTCAATCCAAATATTTTGTTGATACACAAAATAGCAAGTAAATAATTTCCCTTCGGATCAATGCCAGCCCTGTTTTAAAAAAATAGAAAATAAATAACTTTTTTTCAAGACTTGAAAAAGGATTTTTTTTTAGAACCGAAACATGTAGACAACAGTTGCCTGGGTCGGTGTTTGCCTTATTACTTGTTGGTAAGCACTATTTTGTTAGTGCACTCCGTTATAACAAAAATAAACCTACTATGTTAGTTTATTTTTTTAGGTTTGCACTATTCACATTGGAGATTGGTCCATTATCCTTTGGAGTAATTTGGGCACACATAAGAAGATCTATCCTACACAACGAAGATATTATCTTATCAGATATTGGACACTATTATACATTACGTTCAATATTGTTATTTGATTTTCACATTGACTTTTTTTTTTTTTTTTACACATATTTCTGTACTATTACATACACAATTGTAAACTGTACCCCTGTGGTAAATTGTGTTATATGCGCATATATTTTTCTCTGGAAGAGAATAAAATTTAGGAATTTCATTTTATTATCATATTGTATAAATAAATCTTATTTTCATCCCACACACCAGAGCCTTATATTTTGACGCTTTCCTTTTTCTTTGTTAATATTTTGTCCTTTTTGCTGATTAAGTCAGGAAATCTGCTTGAGGAGAGCTGGTGTTTTCGTAGAGCTATAGGCTGTTAATTTTGCAGCCCACCTACTAACATGACCACCCCAAGAGGATCGCTAAAATGTCAGAAATATATAACAGTCAAATTTAAATTTATAAAGACTTCATAAGGAGCAACAATACAGTGTGTGCCTTCTTTAAGAGTTATGTAATCTACAGTGGTGGGGTTGTCTGACTGGGCCATTACTAAAAGGCCTGTGATTGTCTCTTGCCCATCAGAGATAAATGATCTTGATTTCCATAATATAAATGAAAAGAAACAGTTCTCTGGAAGACATCTTGTGCATTAGGAAGCCTTGCAAGTCATTCTCCATCCTTATTGTGTGGACAATCACCCAGTTGTGGTGATACAGATAGAGGCTTACCACAAGTCATGACTGCCCACACTAAGGGCAATTATGGGCCGTTAGGCATTACACACGAGTCAAGAAAGTTTGCCAATGAGAACTAGTGAGGCTGTTATGAGGGATGAGTCCAGAACAACTCCCAATAAGGTAATCCTAGAAATGCAGAATAAGCTGTAGCACCGAGGCTGTTTGAGGTGGACCCAGGCTGCATGACAAGATGCAATAGACAGGAAGAGACAACCTCCAACAGCAATATATATATATATATATATATATATATATATATATATATAAAAGTTTACACCTATGGAGCTGTGATTAGGCCAAAAAAGAAAAATCCACAAACTGAAAATGCTAGTGGCCAAAAGCAAACCACAGTAATTTTCAGTAAGAGGGGTGAATGAAGATATGCAGATAAGCACTTATATGGCCAATGGCAGACATGTACTGGACAGAATTCAAAGACAAAATTAATAGAAAAATTTCTTCCCTTCTATTCAAAGAAAAAACTAAAGTCTTGTCCCTGTTAGAATTAGTGAATAAAATGAATTTTCTCCTACAAAAAGATCATTCACTTTTACCCAGAAAGGTCAACAAAGAAGGTTTGTAGGAACTGGGGAGGAAAAAAAGGGCTTTGAAAATGTTTAAGGTTAAGACCTAGGAGGGCTCTGATTAGGACTACCGAAGGTGGGAGAGAATCTTATGATAAAAAGGAAACAAAAAAACCCCACTTCAAGCATGTATAGTTTGTCCAATAAAAAAGTATCATTGCTTACAGAAATCAGATGCTTCAATCAGACTATCCCTTACAAAATAGAGATGCTTTCCCCTAGTGCACATCCTTATAAGAATGTGTAGGTTCTAATCAAAAATAGATCATCATCAAACAGTAAGGCCATCTACTAGAACTTAGAAGCATGGTCAGCTGGTTATTTTTATACCACAGTGCATGCTGAGCTTTGACTGAGGATTTGTATAATAAGCACAATGCATCAATCCATGCATTACAGATAAAAAAAACACTTTATGAGTAAGCTTATCCAACACAACCTCAGGGAAAAAGACTCCTGATGGATTAACAAATTCTAGGTTTGACGGATGACGGTCTCCAGCAAGATATTGAAAGCTCTGGTTAGAAAAGTCATTTTCACCAAAAGACCACTTAAAGTTTGTGCAAAGAGGATGAATCTTTACAGTCCATAGAATCCTGATAGATGCCACACACACAGTAGGAAAAGTAGTGAAATTTGCAAACATCAAGATCAGGGCATCAACCCATGGTTTTTTTTTCTACTGTAAAATAGATTTACATGATAAAGAGCAGAGAAATGTTTGGAATCATAAGTATATTTCTCTGGTTTATTCATTCTTCTTTAAGTAGTTTGGATATTACTTGGGGACTTTCTGAACCTTAGCACTCTCTAGGATGGTTCTAAGTTATCTCTTTTGCTCATTTAGTAAAAATATGTTAAAGTAAAGAAATAGATTGTGTTAACAAATAGCAAACAACTTACTTGTTTTCTTGCACAATAAATGCTTGTAAATGCTCAGAGTAGCCACTGCCTATATTAAGATAAGGGACTGACATGTTAAGTTCTTCTGTTGCATTCTTTTGCAAGCTCTCTACTGACCATGGGCATACTAACAGATTGCCTCCAGTCTCCAAAAACAAATGTACTTAGTTTAAATGTAACACACTAAAGTGAATGCTACACAAAGTAAAGTTAAATGTGCAAATTAACTAAGTTTCAAATTTCAAAATGCACTACAACACTATATTTTCATAGGAGCACAGCATCCAAATTGTGTGTCATCAAAGTTGCTCACAAGGACAATTGGACACAAATACTGTAGTTGTGTATCTTGTTTGTATATCCCCTACCCAATATCTGAAACGTTTGAGAATTGGATTTTATGTAACACGATTTGGTTGCTGCACTCAAGGGAAATTATGGTGTTGTAGTGCAGTAATGCTCTTAATTTTTGTGATACAGGTATATTTTTATTTTATTGAGGGGGTACTTTGCCTGTTTTGATGCGTTTAGAACACTTTTATGAAATGTTTAACACTGAGTGTTTGTTCACCACCTAATAAATTTGCACTGATCCCCGGCTCTACCCAGCTGTGGACATGAAAAAGGAGCCAAGAAAGACGAATTAATAGACACTAGAGAATACAAATTCCTAAGTGTTACCAACCCTAAGGTAGCAACATTGTACTTATTACCGAAAGTACATAAAAATCAGAAATTACCACCAGGCAGACCAATCGTATCTGGAATTGGGAGCCTATGTGAGCAGGCCTCAAGATACATCGATCTTAGACTAAGGGATATAGTACTCTCACTTCCCTCTTATACTAGAGACACTATGGACATTCTGAACAAAATTGAAGGAATGATCCTAGACTCAGACACTTGATTTGCCACGTGACGTCGAATCTCTATACACATCTATAGAACATAAATGGGGATGTCATGCTGTAAGATATTTCTTGGAAATGGAGGCAAGTGCTAATACGTTCAAAAATGAATTTATATTGAAACTTTTAAAGTTTGTTCTGAGCCATAATTATTTCGTCTTTAACGACAAATTCTTTCTCCAAATACGTGGTACAGCCATGGGCATAGCATGTGCTCCCACATATGCGAACATATATCTTGGATGGTGGGAGCGTGAACACGTATTTGGAGAAAAGATGGAACAATATACAGACAACATATTGTTATGATACATAGATGACATTTTCATACTATGGAAAGGGGATGAATTAAGATTCAAACAGTTTATAAATGAACTTAACTGTAATGACCTCAATTTGAGACTAACATATGAGATCAGTTATACAGCAGTGACCTTCCTGGATTTAACAATCTCAAGAGACATGTTTGGACAAGTACAATCTAGTCTACACAGATAAGAGACCGCCACAAACTCTATATTATCTTTTGATAGTGCACATCATCCATCTACTAAAAAAGCCATCCCGTATGGAGAGTTTTTAAGAATACGCCGAAACTGCTCAAATATTGACATTTTCAAAAGTGAATCACAAGAATTGAAAACAAGACTGAAAAGCAGAGGCTATCCAAACAGTATTCTTAAAAAAGCCTATCACAAAGCACTTCATACAGATAGAAATGATCTATTATTCCCTAAACAGAAACAAACTAAAGATACAAGATTCCGTTTCGTGGGTACTTACAATACAGCCCACAGAGAAATAACCACGATTTTGAAAAAACATGCCCACATATTGCAAATTGATAAAGGTCTGGTGAAGAATGTGGGACAAAGAATTGCCATTAGTTGGAGAAGGGCTCCGACAATCAGAGACAAAGTCATGAAGAGCCACTTCGTAAAGAAATCAAACTGTAGAAAGGACGGCTTGACAGGCACATACCCGTGTGGCACCTGTAAATTCTGTATCTACATGAGTAATATCAAAGAAATACCCATTTTTCCAGGAGGTACAAAGCAAATCAATTGACTATTCAATTGCAGAACAGATAACATAATATATTGTTTAGAATGCAGCTACAAGAAGAGGTACGTTGGAATGTCTACTAGGGAACTCAGGAAGAGATTGGGTGAACACTTGGGGAACATAAAAAATGCAAAAAAAAGACCTTGAAAACAGAAAAAAACTTCCATCGGTTGCAAAACATTTTATGGATCACCATGATAGTAAACCCAAACTTAAATGCTGGGTATTACAGAAATTGACACTTGGCATCAGAGGAGGCAATATAGAGAATACTCTATTAAGAGCAGAATCCAGATGGATCTTCTGGCTACAGAATATGACACTGAATGGACTCAATGAAATGATACAATACAGTGCTTTCTTGCGCTAATTAGGACTTCACGGAGGACATAGATGTCCACTATCTATGAAAAACAATCTCCCACATAATAAATACTCGATACACATTACAGATCAATCATGAGTAATGAAAGAAAATTAAAATGGACATGGATTTGTTGAGCTATGTCCACTGAACTATTTTTTTTTCTCCCTTTCTCTTTTCTTAAAAATCTTGCAATAAACCATACATAAAGAACACCCTATTGAGAGAAAGTTCCAAAGAAACTCTCAGGTTACTGGAGAAAAAGCTCAACGTATTACACACATATGTTCTTCTGCAGATTTTTTCTAAAAATTAATGGAACAATGAATAACATTAACACCTTTATACAAGGCGAAATAACCGCTCCCTATAAACATGCTGGATATGTAACATAGATCAGTCCCAAGTGAAAGATATAAACATACATAGAAATGACCAGAGGTATTCTATCTTTTGGTGCTTTTACTTTTAATGACAGAAAACCAACCTATATCGTTTGATTATCACTCTAAGTCCTGAAACTGATAACATTCATCACAAAATACGATTTTGTGGCTAAAATTTAAAATAAACTTTGAAGTATTGTCTCTTCTAATTTAAAGTACTAGAAGAAACTCCCCCTACTATTAGGGATAGAATAGACAAGAATCTATATATAAATTGTACTGTGAATACATCACAGGACCGGATTATACAACTGATCACACAGTACTAATCACACAGTACTAATCACATACACGAAGTAGGGAAACGATCTATGCCTCTATTTTGAATCCCAGAATTAATATGATACTTCACTGTGTGTCTGCGATAATTAATATGATACTTTACTGTGTGCTTACGATATATTAGGGATACGAAAATGTAAACATTCAAAAGAGAATCGATTGGACACCGGTAACTTACACACACCCTCTTTTCATTGGTTATAGTTAACGATGACGAAATTCTGTCATCCTGACATTACTGATGTTAGAGTGACTCTGATAGGTTAACAATGATTTAAACAAATGCAATTGACCACAGGATTGGTCGTTGATCCTTTAAATACCATGTGTGGCGGTCGGACCGGACGCCTCTGAAAAAGCAGTTGCGAAACGCGCGTCAGGCGTTGGCACTGCTCCTCTCTGACAGTCCGTTTGTTCTTTAGCTTAAAATTGTTGGCCTTTTTAGGCACCTTTTATCTTAGACTCTAGTTTAATTTAGTGGTTTTTACCTTAATGGCTTTTTAGCTTAAATTGTTAAGTTGTTAAGGTTCTTACCTTAAACGGTTCTTTAGCTCGAGTTGTTAAGAGGATAATTATAGTAACAACATCTAAAAACATAGTTTTGCTGTTACGTTCTGACTAAATTGCTCAAAGGGATTTTATTTCTCCTTGTTTCTGCCCATGATAGAAACAGAATACTACTGGAGATAAATTAATGTGAACCAAACGTATGGCACGGTAACTAACAGCACATACTTTTAGAAAACATATATGATACCTATGATATATCCCCTGAAACTACTAGTCCAAATACTAATGGACACAAATCACTATTAACCTAACACAGACCACACAGACCAACAACATATTCTGACTGAGTGCTTTCAGTAAATCTATAAGAATACCTGTGATATGGATAAAATACTTTGAGGACCTGTATAGAAAATATGATTCAAACTACCTGTCTTGCTATAATCTCTGAACTGAACATGTATAGAGAAATATAACAATTACACCATTCTTACATTAGTTCCAGAAATACTATACAAGATCAGGAACACAAAAACCTGATCTGTAATCATATGCACAATAAGATAGGTTACATGAATAGAAATATTTAATATCTATGACACACTTAATTTCAAACAAGTGATCACTTTATACATGTCCTTTTTATTTGTATTATAGAACTAGATCTACATATATGAGACAAGATGTGTGTGTCATAGTCACAGGTGATATTATCTGATATATTTAATCATAGTAACGGACGGAGCTATTACTTTTGAATCTCAATTGACATTTACTACCGTTGAGTCTATGATCCTGACATTTATTGTTTGAAAGCTATACAAACTAGACGTTATGACACAAACTGATCACTGTGTCATATCAGAGAGGAGTTTTGTGTGTCAATTGTTATTTTTGACACAATTTTAATTTTCATTAAATTTGTTAGTGGAATCTTCCACTCCCTTTTTTATTATAAAATATATAAAAGTTACGTTTTAAATCATCACATGATACACCACACATGCAAATAAAGTATTGGTTTATTCTCCAATAAGTGTGCCCAATATGCCTCCCTTTTTCTGTCCTCTTCTTTTCTAAACGACATGAAAAAGGAGCAATCATAGCGCTGCGGAATCTGTTGGCGCTTTACAAATAACCAATGATAATAATAATAATGCTAAAATCGCCTGTAGGTTGGAAACCATGGACTAGATTAGCGGGAATTAATTATTAAGACAAAAAGAAACCTCTAAGTGATGGTGAACAAACACGGTTGTCTTTAGAGATACCATATTCAAAAGGTCTGTAGTGTGAGGAACAGCATCAAGAGGATCGTCAACTAGCAGATGTAGAAGGTTTTAGTCAATGCTATATGAGCAATACAGTGGAAATGATCCTCTCTCTGAGGATGTGGAGAGCAATACAGATTACTAATATAAGTAAATTCAACTAAAACTTTAGCAGAGTATTAGAAAAGAAAAAGAAAAGAGATGCCACAATGACTGAACAGTACATGCCCAAATGATCACCTGACCTGTGCTGTAAGTGCCGGAAAGGAATTCAGAAGATGGTCATTTCAGTTATACTCTGCAGAAGGAGTGGGTGAGGCTGGTAAATGGAAGTCTGGAGCTGTACACAGGACATCAGTGCATCAATGTAAACCCTTGCTGATCACATGAACGAAAAAGGGAGGATCATTGAGAGAGAAATAAGGCATGGTAGGACCCTTATAGTACAGAGATTGGTCAGAAATTCACACAGCAGTCAGAGAAACAGAAAAGCAGCTTGCTCCAAGCAGAATCTTTAAAAACCTGTAGGAAGAGGAAAGCGGCCAGGAGCAGGATGGGTTCCTCTTCAATAGATTCTGCCCTTCTCCAACTGGTACCTTAATATAAATAATATGGTGCTGTTTTATGTGATGATATGATGACTATGAGAGAAATACACTTTGTTGTAATAAATAAAAATAAATGCATGGTTCCATACAAACATTTTTACTCCTGGTCTCTCATTTAAGATAGTTTTCTTTTTTAATCGAAAAGACCTAAGATTATTTTAGGGAACTGCTCAACAAAAACGCCCTTAACAGGGCAATTTTTTTTAGGATAGGTTTTATTTTGTGTGGGTGGGGATTACTTTGGTTTTAGTGTAGGGATTTATGTCAAAAAAGAGCTTAAACGAGAGCACTGTCTGAAAAATGCCCTTTGCAGGGCAATTTTTAGAGTAGGTTGTAGTGTTAGTATAGTTTTTTTTAGGGGTAGGCTTTATTAAAGGGACTTTAGTTTTAGCATACAGTAGGTGGTACAGTTTTAGGGTTTTATTTTTGGTAATTTTTTTTATTTTTTATAACTTAGGGGGTGTTATGTTAGGGATCTTGGTAGGGTAGTATAGGGGTAGTTTGCGAGAGAGGGTTGTGGCACGTAGGGGTTTATAGTGTAGGCAGTTTATTACCGTGGTGGGGTTGTGGCAGGTAGGGTGTTATACAGAGAAGGGAGTTTATTGCGTGGGGGTTTGTGGTTTAGGGGTTAAGCAGAGTAGGGGGTTTATTGAGATGGGTTATTAGCAGTTTTGGGGTTTAGTTATGTTTATTAGTTTTGGTGATCTATTTAAAAGGGATCCTTTACTTTACATCACCAATGTCGGTGCCAATGTGGCTTGGAATATTTCGCCAGCATCGCCACCAATTGAGATGTATAGTAAAATGCCTCTCAGCAATGATGCCTTTAAACAATGAAGTCAGCTGTTTGAAATATTTCACCAGCTTTCTCAACATTGCATCGGATCCCTTTTGAATACACACCACAGCACTTTCAATCATCAGAGCCTATGTACCAGTGGCATAAGACATTTGAGGAAGGACCCATGCAAACTGTATTGAGGGCACCTAAAGCCCATTTTCATGTCATTTTAATTGAAATAGCCAGTTTTGGTGTCATTGAAGTTCAAATAAGTCTAAACTGCATGTTTTACTTGTAGAGCTCTCACTTTTCCAGTGTTTTAATACACATTTAATAACTGTTCTATTGAGAAAATAAACTAGAAAGTAGCAAAGCTCAACTCTTTAGACCCTAACTGAACTACAGAAAATGTAGCAGTCAACTTACAGGTTCTGGGTCATTATAAGAGAACCTATTATCTCCTTAGAGAAAACTCATCCCAAAAAAATGCAATATTCCCGCCTCAGGAAACAGCAGCTAAACAGCTCAGATAGAAAAAAGTTCTGTAGCTGGAAGATCTATGTTCTGAGTAACTGCCCACTAATTAACTATAACATAATTACTTTTATTCTATAAGCCTTATAACATGCTTCCTTTTTCCAATACAGGACACCATCACTATTTGTTACAGAACACATTTGGATTTGACTTCACGTTATACAAGTTGTACACAATGATTCTCCATCTGTCTTTACTTATGTCCATTTTCGTAAAATAAGTATAAAAATATAACTTAGTACACGCTATAAGATTTTTTTTGAGTGTGCATCAGCTTGCCGGTTGTTTTATGTTTGTTTAATATAATTTCCGCTCTATATTGTGTAAATTTTACATATAAAAGGACACATGAAAGTTAACAAATTAAACAGTTGGATATAAAAGTCATAACTTTACTTAAAGGGACATGAAAATCAAATTTTGAAGTACATGAAAAATCACCTGAACATCTATATGTAAAAAAAAATAAAAAAAATATTTTGCGACTGTTAAGACTTTAATTTAAGCAGCCAGTCAGGATACCTGTCTCAGGACTTCCAAGGGAGTGTGCGTCTGGCATGTGCAGGCGCAGTCATGTTATTTTCCTATTCAGTTAAAGTAAGTTCTAAATCTTATGAGATTTCAGTAAAATCTCATGAGATCACAGCAAAGGCAAACCATTACCTCAGCACAGCTGATGCAGATTGGCTATTGTTTTTTGTTTGTTTTTTTCAACTTGCTGCTGGACAGAAGCTGAAGTACAACTGTTTACACAGCTCTTACTTTGTTGAGCTAAATAAATTTTAAAGGTAAAATATCTTCCTTTTTTACATAGAGATGCTCAGGTGATGTTTTCTTGTCAGCTTTTTACAGTTATCCTGCATCACTTTCAAGTGATTTAGCATATGAGTATTATGTCCCTTTAAGTCTTTAATTCAATTAACTGCTGTAAAATGGGAAGTCATATTCTACTTAATAATTAGCACATCAGAGGTGGTCTATGGAATACCAGTATGCAATTGTTCTTATATTATAATGTGAATCTTTAGGCTGAAAAGTAACTGATATGACAAACAGAAACACTTACAGAGTGAATCCTCGGGAAATGACCTCTGTTTCCTGAATCAAGCGTAGGGCTTTTCTCACTAAATTAGTAAATGCTCGGCTGTTGGCAACAGTCCCCTCCAGCTGGGCTCGATATTTTCTAAGGGTGATCTGCAGTCTGGCCGCTCGCCATGTCCTCACAACTCGAAAGAGCACACAGATGGCAAAGAGGAAAAGGCACGGGCCCCAAATAAGCGTGGAAGAAATGTGCCATGATTGCAATGCAGCCAAAGCACTGATGAAGGCAATCAATACAGATGTCTCCCTGCACACAGAAAAACAGATCAGATGTCAAAACCCAAGACGCAAATATTTCACTTTGGCAGGACCAAAACATGTACTCTGTAGAGGGGAACAGCACTTTATTTAGTCAAACTAACTGCCTTTAACAATTACTTTATTACCAGAGTAAAATAAGTAAGCAGAGTCGAGATTTCACCCCTCCTCCCACACTTGTCGATTTTTCAGATACTTGACCATCTGTGTCTCACATCTATCTTTTTTTTTTGTCTACCAGCTTTAAAGGGACATTTAAAAAGAATGTCCTCCTGTACCTGCAGCATTCTTTAGAGCTGTTCTCTTATTTTAACCCTTTACATGTGCCGGCTGGGGAGGCTTTGCATTTTCATACTGCCCCATCTCGGAGCTCATGTATAATTGCATCCTGTGACAGAAGTGGTGAGCATTCCCAGATCAGTGATGCTGCTGGCTTTTTAATGCTGCATTTTGTAAGACGTTTTTATACACAGTTTACCAGTTATACAACATATATTAAAAAGCCGATGTGAATAATACAGAGCAATGCAGCCGCTGCAAAAAATGTAAAGCTCATGGTCTGTATCATGCACAATGCTCCCCGCTTCTGTCAAAGAGTGTAAGAATACCTAAGCTCCAAGATGGCGGCGTCCAGTATGAACAGCTTAATCATTTCTGTACCAGAGAATGTCTGAAGCTAACTGCAGGCACAGGAGGAAAAAGAAGAGCATTGCTAATTGTAACGCATTAGTATATACAACCACGTGGTAACTAGGTATATCTTTATTAATGCCTAGAGTATACCTATGTAACGTCTATTACTCGCAGTACTATAAGTTGTATTTAATGGCGCTATCTTTTATTTTATAGAATAATGCCCTAGAATGCACCACCTCCCTTCCCCGGTTTATTTTACAGCATTTTAACTGGGAATCCATGACGCCAGAATTGTGTAACACATTGCGTGATGATATTGTGTCACATATGGCTTTGATCCAGTCACTCATCTACATCTCCTCAAGTCCTCATCTGCACCCACCAACATGAATTTATCAAACACTACATAGCAATAAAGAACAGTTTAATCCCACAAGAGCTTAGAAAACCTTACAGTAGTTAACACTATAAATCCCTATTAGGTGCCATTTTTAAAATGTACCCAACCTCCTACTGCATTCAACTAATGGGGGGGTTAAAGTATTATTATGTTTTATAAGTCCTCATAGGGATGAACTTTATTGTGCACAGCTTTTTTACTATACAGTGTTTAAAATAATTAGTAAACTGTTCCTATATGTTTGCGTAAAGCTTGCTTCACTGTAGCTCACTAACTCCTGTCTGGGATGATCTATTACATAGGTTTAGGGCCTGTTTATATATGTAGGCCTCCTGTACTTTACAACTTGATAGAACTTACATCTTGTTTGTATGAAAAACATTTTTTTTATCTGTTAACACAAAATCTAAGAATTGTCACTGACCCTGTAAGTAAAGAAAACAAATGGATAAACATTGTTGAAAACATATTTTCTTCTTAAATGGAAAGAGTCCACAGCTGTATTCATTACTTTTGGGAAA
This sequence comes from Bombina bombina, assembly GCF_027579735.1. Taxonomy (NCBI): domain Eukaryota; kingdom Metazoa; phylum Chordata; class Amphibia; order Anura; family Bombinatoridae; genus Bombina; species Bombina bombina. Next base: position 282,694,414 of record NC_069504.1, read on the forward strand.
TAAGAACCTGGTCACCAGGAGGAGGCAAAGACACCCCAGCCAAAGGCTTAAATACTCCTCCCACTCCCCTCATCCCCAGTCATTCTTTGCCTTTCGTCCCAGGAGGTTGGCAGAGAAGTGTCAGAATTTAATTTGTCTCTTATGGAGGGTAGTACTCTTCGACATGGGACAGGAGTTTTAAGTAATTCCATCAGTCTCTCAGTGAGGGCTTGGATGAAAGTTAGAGTCCGCAGGGAGAGTCTTTCTGCGAAACCATCCCGACTCATGTTAACAGCTCCTCAAGCATGGCGGAGGCGATGCTGCTATCCGTCACACTTGAAGGGCCGTGTTCCTGTTCCACGGCATAGATTCCGGTAAGATCTTTTTATTTTACTTTCTTAATTAATGTACTGTAATTCAGATGTTTACCCGAGAGGCATGTCTAACTTAACATAAGGGTCTCCTTTAGTATCTTGGAATCAAGCGTTAATATCTCCTGAGGGGGGTTGTTGAACAGGTTTTTTTTTAATCAAGTTTGTTATGTGATTCAACCTGCTTGTGTGTGGTGTTAATTGGGCTCATGGTTTGGAACATTAAGGCCTCTGGAAGTGACGTGACCTTATGAATGGGATCGCTTTTTTGGACTGTACGGTTCACCTTGTGGCCGGGCGTGATTACATTGTTTTTCATTTCCGTATTCCTGACCGCGTGGCGAAGGAGAAATTATAGTCTGCAGGGGTCTGGTCATAGGAGGTGGTGAGTGCCCCAGCCATTGTGGGTGTCAGGTGCCGTTTAATTAGTCCATATTTGCATATCCTCTATCCAGTTATGGAGGATTCTGATGCTGAGACTGTTCAAAATTCAGATTCAGTTATGGAGGAGTCTGATACTGAGACTGTTTTAATTTTAGATTCAGATTCTGTGTCCGGTGATGAATCCCGGTTGGCCTCGTTGACACGTCAACCAGTTATGTTCTGTATGCCATATAAGAGCGCCTTGCTCCTCGGGCTCGGTCCAGTCGAGGCACTGAGTGCTCATGTTATCATTTGTTTTACATGTTTCAACTAAGCATTTGAGAGGACCTGTGGGTCCATGAGGTGGGAAGGATTGTTTCAGTCCTTATAGCCTTCAATCATGGATGACTGGGTCAGGGGAGCTTCCGCAGCGTCACTCTCTCTTACGTCTGGTATTATTAGACCCTAGAGTTTCCTCTCCCAAGCAGTGGAGGGTTGGAGGGCTTAGCGCCCTCTTACCCCTGTTTGAGCGGTTTGGCCTTCTTTTTTGAGGCTCTGGATTTGTCCTTTTTGGACTTGGTCCATCAACAGCTAGTAGTGTGTATGGCTGACTAGCATGCAAAAGGTTTGCAGTTTGAAACCAGCTGCAGCTCTTTGCACCTTGAATGTGTGCTTGCAAGCCATTTAATGGAACCAGCTGCAGCTATTGCACATTGGCCGTGTACTGTCTAGCTGAGTTATAAGACCTTCTTCCATTGTCTCCGGGTGAGTTATGTCTCCTTTTCGGGACCTGGGTTCCCTCCGGGAGATGGTTGATCCCTGTGGGGGCATTGAGCTTAGCTCGGGGTTTCCCGGAGCTGGGAAGGCTTCACGCCTTTCCTCCCTGTATAACTCTGTATGGAGGTGATGGGGAGACTAGCCCTGCACGAGGGGTGTGTATCTCGAGGTATCCCTTGCTTTGTTGTCCTGAGGCTGTTTGAGAGGTCTAAGGGCTCTAGGGTCGTAATATGACTTTTATCGCCTTGGTCCTTAGAACGTAGGTCTTTAGCAAGGGGTGGTTCCTTTCTTCGGTCAGGATTGATCTGGATATTGCATTCTTATCCCTTGTGTCTGTTTTTTTGTCAGACGGGGTGTTCAGTGTTTGGGTATTGTTTGATTGAACAATTGGGTGCCCGGACCTGTTTTCTCCCTGAGGCTTCCGGTTGCTGAGGCTTCATTCAGCATTTTTTCCTTATGGACCCAGTTATGGGTTGTTACTGGAATCTTAGGCCTCAGGGCTGGTTTGGGTTTCCCTAGTACTGGGAACTTGAGCTATGTCCCTTACTCAATCTACCTGACCTGGTCATGGTTGGCCAGGTTTTCTGAGTGTCTGTTACTCATTAGTCTTGATGCACCTTAGGGTTGGATTCCCTAGGTCAGCTTGCTAGAGTAAACCTTGGATTCACTGCTCTACAGGCGAATGGGTTTACAGTGTCTCTGATGCATCCAGTACACAGGGAATGCGTGTTAGCAAGCTAATTTAAGGGGGGTCCTTTCCAAGGATATCTGTGTTGGGAATTGACCTCTCCTTTAGCCGGTGGCTTCGTGCCTTGAGGACAGATGTTGCCTTTGTGGCTCCATCCCTTTTCTTAAGGGGTTATTCTTTTTCTTATAGAGATGTAGTCCCTTTCTTGGTGCTTCTCTTGGATTCAGGAGGTTGGAACAGTGGGTTAACTTATCGGAGAGGGGTGTCTCTCTGGGTTGTTACGTTCCATCTGGAGTCTTGCTGGCTCCCAGTTGAGACTTTGTTGGGTCTTTTTGCTAGATCCTTTGGGTCTACATCCTTGTCGTCTGTTTCAGGAGTCGGGTTGTACCCGTGCTCTTTGGAGATAGCTGTGGCCATTCTTCCGCTCGTTCTTGAGCTGGTTTTGGGGTTCTTTTGTTCCCCTGTTTTAGATCCGCTGATGCTGGCTTAGACCGGCTGGGTTTTGGTTCTGAAAGACGTTGTCATTTTCAGGATCTAGGTGGGCATAGTTGCTAGCTCCCTAGGCTTACAGGCAGTTCAGGATTACACCTCCTTCGGGCTCTGGGTGTAACCTCTCCTTCTCGGGGGGCCTTGTTTGGGGTTATGTGTTCCCTTTTTGGAGACCTGTGTGTAGGTCTGGCGGCTTAGGTTGCCTAGAGCGTGCCCTCTGTCTGGGGGGTTGCTTTTGCAGTCTGTTCTCTTGTTGGCTGCTTCTACTTACTAGCAAGTATCCTCTGTGTCGTCCTGATGTTGACTCTGTGTTCTGTCTCGGTTTTTGTCTGGGTCTGTTACACACTTTTTTGTGGTTGGATACTTTTGTATTCGGACGCTGTGTGGACTCTGTCTTCAGTTGTCTTTCACTCCCGGGTTCCACTTGGTCTAGGTGTAGCCTCTTTTTCTATATTGGGCTCATTTGGGTCTTTGTGAGCTGGGCTCACTATTGGAGGTTTCCTTTTATGGATGGTGGTGACCTTTTGGTTTCCCTTGGTTCTCCTTTTGCCGTGTCTCTTTGGGAGTTTAGGCTGGTGCCCCCTTCACTAGGTTGGAGGGAGTGGTGAGGAACCGACTGTTGGGCGACGGTGTCTCCTGGAGGACTGTTGGCTCAGTTGAGTCGATTTGCGGTCTCTAGCTTGGCTTCTGGACTATCTGCGGGTCAGTGTCCTTGGGGCCTTTCCTTTTAAGGTTTTTTTGTTGGGTAGGGGTTCAGGCCTGGTGCCCTTAGTATGGGCCGCCTATTGTACCCTCCCGTCTTGGCATTCAGTGTCCTCTATAGCTTTGGTATTGTTTTCCCAAAAGTAATGAATGCAGCTGTGGAATCTTTTCATTTAAGAAGAAAAACAAATTATGCTTACCTGATAATTTTCTTTTCTTCTGATGGAAAGAGTCCACAGCTCCCCACCCGTAATTTTTGTTATGGGGTGTCCTTATTTATTCTTCTGGCACCTTTCACCTTATATTTCTTCTACTGGTCCTTGTTCCTCGGCTGAATGACTGGAGGATGAGGGGAGTGGGAGGAGTATTTAAGCCTTTGGCTGGGGTGTCTGACTCCTCCTGGTGGCCAGGTTCTTATTTCCCAAAAGTAATGAATGCAGCTGTGGACTCTTTCCATCAGAAGAAAAGAAAATTATCAGGTAAGCATATTTTATGTTATATAAATATATAGTCTACTAATTAGGGGAAAAAAAGACACATTTTTTACTATTCCACTGCAAAATCTTATTCGACCGGGACTAGTACAAAGTTCTGTGTATGTATGTCTGTTACATTCCTATATATTGTTTTTTTATGTACCCATATAGGGTATCACTAGAAAGTCCCGTTTGCTTGTTAAAAACACCAATATAATATACTTAACCGATCAGATAATTAGGGTGAAACTAATACAGAGTAAAAATGTCAACGCATAAAAAACCCTCCAACCTTAAGGGGTTAAATAAATGTTTTACTTTGTTACAACTAAAAGAGAGAATAATTAAATATTGACAGTGCCAATGATAAGGAACAAATATTTATTAAAATAATTTAAAAAAAAAAAATCACATAAAATTGTACATGAACTCATAACGGATTAAAAACAGTGAGTCAAAACACACTAATTGTTACTAAAAAAACATATATGTGGAGAGACAATAACACTGCTTGTCTGGCCAGGTAAAACAACCTTCAACGCGTTTCTGGGACCCTCCCCTTCCTGAGGTGTCTCTAGATTATGATCATAATTTATGAACTCATGTACTTCTTTGTGATAATTGTATTATTTTAATAAATATTTGCATTTGAAATGCCCCTTGACATTGTCAATATTTAATTATAATAAAGTTTATTATTTGCAGATAGTGGTTATTTATAGCTGTCCCTAACTAGTCAAAGCAAAAGATAAGCTAAACACACATTTTTTCAAGAGATATGTACCGACTACAAAACAATGCAAATACCACAATGACAGTATTTAAATGTCTTAAAACACCTATTTTATATGCATTGATTATTGCTGATATACGGTATATTATGGATATATGAAATTATTTTCATAACCTTTAAAACCCTCTTCTGGATCTGTGATGTGTTGTGCTTAAAAATAGGAAAATACATCAGTGCATGTCTACTCCTGAGTATTTGCCTATACATTAATCAGCATTCTAATTAACATGCCACCGCATAAATTACCAACATTTTGATTGTTGTTTATGTGTTTTTTTAATGGAAAAGCTATGTAAGGTTGTGCTATGTCATACCAAATATTAGGTGTTGCTAGGGAACGCAGTGTAGGTAGGTGTCTCTTCTGTTGGTTCTGGGTCTGGCCAGCAGACAGGATCCCTGGGTCAAGTAGTTCAATCAGCTCCACATCCTCCTGTATCAGGACTTCCTGCTGCAGAATTGTGCACAGGCTATCAAGTCGGAACCCAATATCCTAAAAGGGTGGAAGAAAGGAACAGATGGTACTTAACCCTTTAGGTCCGACAGGCACAGCACAAGTTATTTTGCCATTTCTTGGTGCCCTCTATCTGGAATATTAAATCACTTTTACATGTATCATTGGTCTACAGATTAAGGTTATTTATGAAATATTCAGAAACATTGTTTTGCTTGCTCGTGACAACCAGGATATAATTTGAACATACAGGAACGATTATTATAATTTAATCAATGCCCGATTCTGCACCAATGATTTCTTCACAGATTTTTGGGCATTTATTTACATATGTTGCCTCTGATATTAAAATGCAGTGATCTCTAATGTAAGGCAATACTAGGTTTCATCTGGCTTCACTGGCTTCCCTATTAAGCACCACTCTACTACTGCTCCTTATCTGCAACACACAACACTTAAATTGACATGAAACCCCACATTTTTCTCTCTTATGATTTATGTCGAACATACAATTTTAAGCAACTTTCCAGTTTAGTTCTGTGGTCAAATTTGCTTAATTCCCTTGGTATCGTTTGTTGAAGGAGCAACAATGCACAAATGGTTTCTAACTTATTACATGGGTGAGCGAATGACAGTCGGTATATATATCCAGCCACCAATCAGCAGCTAGAACCAAAGTAAATTTGAAAGTTGTTTAAAATTGTATTCTCTATCTGAATCAAGATTGTCTAATTATGACTTAAAGTGAATGTCAATTATCACTGTTTTGATACCTCCAAATAATTTGGTTTTTTGTCTATTAGATAAACCGTCACTTTTTAATAAAAAAAAAAAAAAGATTTTGTATATACAGTTGTGCTCATAAGTTTACATACCCTGGCAGAATTGATGATTTCTTGGCCATTTTTCAGAGAATATGAATGATAACACAAAAACTTTTCTTTCACTCATGGTTAGTGTTTGTCTGAAGCCATTTATTATCAATCAACTGAGTTTACTCTTTTTAAATCATAATGACAACAGAAACTACCCAAATGACCCTGATCAAAAGTTTACATACCCTGGTGATTTTGGCCTGATAACATGCACACAAATTGACACAAAGGGGTTTGAATGGCTATTAAAGGTAACCATCCTCACCTGTGATCTGTTTTCTTGTAATTAGTGTGTGTATAAAAGGTCAATTAGTTTCTCGACTCCTGACAGACCCTTGCATCTTTCATCCAGTGCTGCACTGTTGTTTCTGGATTCTGAGTCATGGGGAAAGCAAAAGAATTGTCAAAGGATCTGCGGGAAAAGGTAGTTGAACTGTATAAAACAGGAAAGGGATATAAAAAGATACCCAAGGAATTGAGAATGCAAATCAGCAGTGTTCAAACCCTAATCAAGAAGTGGAAAATGAGGGGTTCTGTTTGATAACCTACTGCATACATCTTGCCATCAATTCTGACCAAATTTCCTGTGCCTTTGTAGCTCACACATCCCCAAAACATCAGCGATCCACCTCCGTGTTTCACAGTAGGAATGGTGTACCTTTCATCATAGGCCTTTTTGACTCCTCTCCAAATGTAGCATTTATGGTTGTGGCCAAAAAGCTAAATTTTGGTCTCATCACTCCAAATGACTTTGTGCCAGAAGGTTTAAGGATTGTCTCTGTGCTGTTTGGCGTATTGTAAGCGGGATACTTTGTGGCATTTGAGTAGTAATGGCTTTCTTCTGGTGACTCGACCATGCAGCCCATCTTACTTCAAGTGCCTCCTTATTGTGCATATTGAAACAGCCACATCACATGTTTTCAGAGTCCTGTATTTCACATGAAGTTATTTGTGGGTTTGTCTTTGCATCCCGAACAATTTTCCTGGCAGTTGTGGCTGAAATTTTAGTTGGTCTACCTGACCGTGGTTTGGTTTCAGCAGAACCCCTCATTTTCTACTTCTAGATTAGCGTTTGAACACTGCTGATTTGCATTCTCAATTCCTTGGATATCTTTTTATATCCCTTTCCTGTTTTATACAGTTCAACTACCTTTTCCCGCAGATCCTTTGACAATTCTTTTGCTTTCCGCATGACTTAGAATCCAGAATCGTCAGTGCAGCACTGGATGAAAGATGCAAGGGTCTGTCAGGAGTCCAGAAACTCATTGACCTTTTATACACACACACACACACTAATTATGTCATGATCCGGTGTACATGCGCTCAGGAAACAGACCCTCGGGGCAGTGGTAGGGATTTGAAGACACCGACCCCTGACCCGGGGAAGAGTATCCTGGACGTGGATAGATGATATTCTGTGATTCATAGTTGCTAGAAGTTATTGTAGAATAAATGGAGAGTGCAACATTTGTATACAATATATTCTGAGTTCACTGTGACTTATAGTTAGTTAATAGAAGTAACTGCAGGATTCAATGAGAGAGAAATATAGCAAAGTGGAATGTTCAGGCTTCAGAGTAATCTGGTGAAAGTTTGACACTTAGATGCAAACTAAGGATTGTTGCAGGTTCACAGTACATAATATTATATAAAGCTGTATGTCAGAGTTAAAGCACAGCTGCACAGGTACTTAGACAAGCTGCAAGTTTAGGCATTAATTACTGTTTGTGCATTTAGATGCAAACTTGGTTTATTGCAGGTTCACAGTACATATTATTATAATGAGCTGTATGTCAGTAATTAGCAGAGCAGCACAGGTGAAAGTTAAGTTTAAGGCATTAATTACTGTTTGAACATATATTGGAGAATCACAGGAAAGCTTTTAATTGAACACATAGATGCAGAGTTCAGAATATGTTAACATATTTGCAGCAGGATATTTCAGCAATGACAACTTGTAGCAGAGAAATAGTTATAAAGTTCTGAGTAAGATGCTGTTGTAATTAGAGAGTGATGGTAAGCAAAAGCATAGTTGAATTATAATAAAGTTCAGAGATTGTTAAGTAGCTGTGTCCAGGAAACAGAATGGAGATATTTTTGATACTTGCGGTTTGATGATATTTTGCATAGGTAATAGGAAATGCTGTATCTTGGAATAGTTGCTAAGTTCATGCAGGAAACAGTCACAGACCTCTGTTCAGGATCACAACTTCAATGTTAATGCAAGGCACATTAGACCTGAGAAGGCTTAAAAAGAGGCTGAGGTAATCAGGTGCATGAATGATTAATCAGGCAGGCAGGCTGAATGTGAATACTGCCCAAATGCAGCAGTCAGAAAAGGATTTCTTAAAGGGATAGTGACATTAGGCTGAGATATGTTACAGATTCCCCTCCTTAAAGGCGACCTCCGGGCGCCCAATACAATCCAAAAGGAGAGAGAACAAAATTGATATGGAGAATCGGTAGTAGGTGTATGGAGGTAGTGAGTCCAATCGGAAATCAAGAAAACAGAATTTATGTTTACCTGATAAATTACTTTCTCCAACGGTGTGTCCGGTCCACGGCGTCATCCTTACTTGTGGGATATTCTCTTCCCCAACAGGAAATGGCAAAGAGCCCAGCAAAGCTGGTCACATGATCCCTCCTAGGCTCCGCCTACCCCAGTCATTCGACCGACGTTAAGGAGGAATATTTGCATAGGAGAAACCATATGGTACCGTGGTGACTGTAGTTAAAGAAAATAAATTATCAGACCTGATTAAAAAAACCAGGGCGGGCCGTGGACCGGACACACCGTTGGAGAAAGTAATTTATCAGGTAAACATAAATTCTGTTTTCTCCAACATAGGTGTGTCCGGTCCACGGCGTCATCCTTACTTGTGGGAACCAATACCAAAGCTTTAGGACACGGATGAAGGGAGGGAGCAAATCAGGTCACCTAAATGGAAGGCACCACGGCTTGCAAAACCTTTCTCCCAAAAATAGCCTCAGAAGAAGCAAAAGTATCAAACTTGTAAAATTTGGTAAAAGTGTGCAGTGAAGACCAAGTCGCTGCCCTACATATCTGATCAACAGAAGCCTCGTTCTTGAAGGCCCATGTGGAAGCCACAGCCCTAGTGGAATGAGCCGTGATTCTTTCGGGAGGCTGCCGTCCGGCAGTCTCGTAAGCCAATCTGATGATGCTTTTAATCCAAAAAGAGAGAGAGGTAGAAGTTGCTTTTTGACCTCTCCTTTTACCGGAATAAACAACAAACAAGGAAGATGTTTGTCTAAAATCCTTTGTAGCGTCTAAATAGAATTTTAGAGCGCGAACAACATCCAAATTGTGCAACAAACGTTCCTTCTTTGAAACTGGTTTCGGACACAGAGAAGGTACGATAATCTCCTGGTTAATGTTTTTGTTAGAAACAACTTTTGGAAGAAAACCAGGTTTAGTACGTAAAACCACCTTATCTGCATGGAACACCAGATAAGGAGGAGAACACTGCAGAGCAGATAATTCTGAAACTCTTCTAGCAGAAGAAATTGCAACTAAAAACAAAACTTTCCAAGATAATAACTTAATATCAACGGAATGTAAGGGTTCAAACGGAACCCCCTGAAGAACTGAAAGAACTAAATTGAGACTCCAAGGAGGAGTCAAAGGTTTGTAAACAGGCTTAATTCTAACCAGAGCCTGAACAAAGGCTTGAACATCTGGCACAGCGGCCAGCTTTTTGTGAAGTAACACAGACAAGGCAGAAATCTGTCCCTTCAGGGAACTTGCAGATAATCCTTTTTCCAATCCTTCTTGAAGGAAGGATAGAATCCTAGGAATCTTAACCTTGTCCCAAGGGAATCCTTTAGATTCACACCAACAGATATATTTCTTCCAAATTTTGTGGTAAATCTTTCTAGTTACAGGCTTTCTGGCCTGAACAAGAGTATCGATAACAGAATCTGAGAACCCTCGCTTCGATAAGATCAAGCGTTCAATCTCCAAGCAGTCAGCTGGAGTGAAACCAGATTCGGATGTTCGAACGGACCCTGAACCAGAAGGTCTCGTCTCAAAGGTAGCTTCCAAGGTGGAGCCGATGACATATTCACCAGATCTGCATACCAAGTCCTGCGTGGCCACGCAGGAGCTATCAAGATCACCGACGCCCTCTCCTGATTGATCCTGGCTACCAGCCTGGGGATGAGAGGAAACGGCGGGAACACATAAGCTAGTTTGAAGGTCCAAGGTGCTACTAGTGCATCCACTAGAGCCGCCTTGGGATCCCTGGATCTGGACCCGTAGCAAGGAACTTTGAAGTTCTGACGAGAGGCCATCAGATCCATGTCTGGAATGCCCCACAGCTGAGTGACTTGGGCAAAGATTTCCGGATGGAGTTCCCACTCCCCCGGATGCAATGTCTGACGACTCAGAAAATCCGCTTCCCAATTTTCCACTCCTGGGATGTGGATAGCAGACAGGTGGCAGGAGTGAGACTCCGCCCATAGAATGATTTTGGTCACTTCTTCCATCGCCAGGGAACTCCTTGTTCCCCCCTGATGGTTGATGTACGCAACAGTTGTCATGTTGTCTGATTGAAACCGTATGAACTTGGCCCTCGCTAGCTGAGGCCAAGCCTTGAGAGCATTGAATATCGCTCTCAGTTCCAGAATATTTATCGGTAACAGAGATTCTTCCCGAGACCAAAGACCCTGAGCTTTCAGGGATCCCCAGACCGCGCCCCAGCCCATCAGACTGGCGTCGGTCGTGACAATGACCCACTCTGGTCTGCGGAATGTCATCCCTCGTGACAGGTTGTCCAGGGACAGCCACCAACGGAGTGAGTCTCTGGTCCTCTGATTTACTTGTATCTTCGGAGACAAGTCTGTATAGTCCCCATTCCACTGACTGAGCATGCACAGTTGTAATGGTCTTAGATGAATGCGCGCAAAAGGAACTATGTCCATTGCCGCTACCATCAACCCGATCACTTCCATGCACTGAGCTATGGAAGGAAGAGGAACGGAATGAAGTATCCGACAAGAGTCTAGAAGTTTTGTTTTTCTGGCCTCTGTCAGAAAAATCCTCATTTCTAAGGAGTCTATTATTGTTCCCAAGAAGGGAACCCTTGTTGACGGAGATAGAGAACTCTTTTCCACGTTCACTTTCCATCCGTGAGATCTGAGAAAGGCCAGGACAATGTCCGTGTGAGCCTTTGCTTGAGGAAGGGACGACGCTTGAATTAGAATGTCGTCCAAGTAAGGTACTACAGCAATGCCCCTTGGTCTTAGCACAGCTAGAAGGGACCCTAGTACCTTTGTGAAAATCCTTGGAGCAGTGGCTAATCCGAAAGGAAGCGCCACGAACTGGTAATGTTTGTCCAGGAATGCGAACCTCAGGAACCGATGATGTTCCTTGTGGATAGGAATATGTAGATACGCATCCTTTAAATCCACCGTGGTCATGAATTGACCTTCCTGGACGGAAGGAAGAATAGTTCGAATGGTTTCCATCTTGAACGATGGAACCTTGAGAAACTTGTTTAAGATCTTGAGATCTAAGATTGGTCTGAACGTTCCCTCTTTTTTGGGAACTATGAACAGATTGGAGTAGAATCCCATCCCTTGTTCTCTTAATGGAACAGGATGAATCACTCCCATTTTTAACAGGTCTTCTACACAATGTAAGAATGCCTGTCTTTTTATGTGGTCTGAAGACAACTGAGACCTGTGGAACCTCCCCCTTGGGGGAAGTCCCTTGAATTCCAGAAGATAACCTTGGGAGACTATTTCTAGCGCCCAAGGATCCAGAACATCTCTTGCCCAAGCCTGAGCGAAGAGAGAGAGTCTGCCCCCCACCAGATCCGGTCCCGGATCGGGGGCCAACATTTCATGCTGTCTTGGTAGCAGTGGCAGGTTTCTTGGCCTGCTTACCCTTGTTCCAGCCTTGCATTGGTCTCCAAGCTGGCTTGGCTTGAGAAGTATTACCCTCTTTCTTAGAGGACGTAGCACTTTGGGCTGGTCCGTTTCTACGAAAGGGACGAAAATTAGGTTTATTTTTTGCCTTGAAAGGCCGATCCTGAGGAAGGGCGTGGCCCTTACCCCAGTGATATCAGAGATAATCTCTTTCAAGTCAGGGCCAAACAGCGTTTTCCCCTTGAAAGGAATGTTAAGTAGCTTGTTCTTGGAAGACGCATCAGCCGACCAAGATTTCAACCAAAGCGCTCTGCGCGCCACAATAGCAAACCCAGAATTCTTAGCCGCTAACCTAGCCAATTGCAAAGTGGCGTCTAGGGTGAAAGAATTAGCCAATTTGAGAGCATTGATTCTGTCCATAATCTCCTCATAAGGAGGAGAATCACTATCGACCGCCTTTATCAGCTCATCGAACCAGAAACATGCGGCTGTAGCGACAGGGACAATGCATGAAATTGGTTGTAGAAGGTAACCCTGCTGAACAAACATCTTTTTAAGCAAACCTTCTAATTTTTTATCCATAGGATCTTTGAAAGCACAACTATCCTCTATGGGTATAGTGGTGCGTTTGTTTAAAGTGGAAACCGCTCCCTCGACCTTGGGGACTGTCTGCCATAAGTCCTTTCTGGGGTCGACCATAGGAAACAATTTTTTAAATATGGGGGGAGGGACGAAAGGAATACCGGGCCTTTCCCATTCTTTATTAACAATGTCCGCCACCCGCTTGGGTATAGGAAAAGCTTCTGGGAGCCCCGGCACCTCTAGGAACTTGTCCATTTTACATAGTTTCTCTGGGATGACCAACTTGTCACAATCATCCAGAGTGGATAATACCTCCTTAAGCAGAATGCGGAGATGTTCCAACTTAAATTTAAATGCAATCACATCAGGTTCAGCTTGTTGAGAAATGTTCCCTGAATCAGTAATTTCTCCCTCAGACAAAACCTCCCTGGCCCCATCAGACTGGGTTAGGGGCCCTTCAGAAATATTATTATCAGCGTCGTCATGCTCTTCAGTATCTAAAACAGAGCAGTCGCGCTTACGCTGATAAGGGTTCATTTTGGCTAAAATGTTTTTGACAGAATTATCCATTACAGCCGTTAATTGTTGCATAGTAAGGAGTATTGGCGCGCTAGATGTACTAGGGGCCTCCTGAGTGGGCAAGACTCGTGTAGACGAAGGAGGGAATGATGCAGTACCATGCTTACTCCCCTCACTTGAGGAATCATCTTGGGCATCATTGTCATTGTCACATAAATCACATTTATTTAAATGAATAGGAATTCTGGCTTCCCCACATTCAGAACACAGTCTATCTGGTAGTTCAGACATGTTAAACAGGCATAAACTTGATAACAAAGTACAAAAAACGTTTTAAAATAAAACCGTTACTGTCACTTTAAATTTTAAACTGAACACACTTTATTACTGCAATTGCGAAAAAACATGAAGGAATTGTTCAAAATTCACCAAATTTTCACCACAGTGTCTTAAAGCCTTAAAAGTATTGCACACCAAATTTGGAAGCTTTAACCCTTAAAATAACGGAACCGGAGCCGTTTTGAACTTTAACCCCTTTACAGTCCCTGGTATCTGCTTTGCTGAGACCCAACCAAGCCCCAAGGGGAATACGATACCAAATGACGCCTTCAGAAAGTCTTTTCTAAGTATCAGAGCTCCTCTCACATGCGACTGCATGCCATGCCTCTCAAAAACAAGTGCGCAACACCGGCGCGAAAATGAGGCTCTGCCTATGCTTTGGGAAAGCCCCTAAAGAATAAGGTGTCTAAAACAGTGCCTGCCGATATTATTATATCAAAATACCCAGATAAAATGATTCCTCAAGGCTAAATATGTGTTAATAATGAATCGATTTAGCCCAGAAAAAGTCTACAGTCTTAATAAGCCCTTTTTGAAGCCCTTATTTACGATCGTAATAAACATGGCTTACCGGATCCCATAGGGAAAATGACAGCTTCCAGCATTACATCGTCTTGTTAGAATGTGTCATACCTCAAGCAGCAAGAGACTGCTCACTGTTCCCCCAACTGAAGTTAATTGCTCTCAACAGTCCTGTGTGGAACAGCCATGGATTTTAGTGACGGTTGCTAAAATCATTTTCCTCATACAAACAGAAATCTTCATCTCTTTTCTGTTTCTGAGTAAATAGTACATACCAGCACTATTTTAAAATAACAAACTCTTGATTGAATAAGAAAAACTACAGTTAAACACTAAAAAACTCTAAGCCATCTCCGTGGAGATGTTGCCTGTACAACGGCAAAGAGAATGACTGGGGTAGGCGGAGCCTAGGAGGGATCATGTGACCAGCTTTGCTGGGCTCTTTGCCATTTCCTGTTGGGGAAGAGAATATCCCACAAGTAAGGATGACGCCGTGGACCGGACACACCTATGTTGGAGAAAGGAGGGTTGGAGATCTCTTGAAAAAGTTGAATGACGAAGTAAAGGCCATGTAATTCAGGTATCAAAAGATCTTGACAATGATGAGAGCAAAACTTGAAGTCAACTTTTTTGTAGTCATCGTGAGAATGCATGAACGTAACATACAATGAGCTTCCTACCACAGAATCATTCTGAGGGTAGACAGGTGGATGTTCTTCATGATAGATGACCATGTATATAGCCAATGAAAAGGCAGCCAGTCCTAGAGATATGAAAAGGCTTTCCTCAGCTTCAGAAATAGAGATGCAGCATTCTGGATTGATAACCAGATTAACCACCTTTGGGTCAGAGATTTGAGTATCCTCAGAATTAACCTCTTGGCTGAGGATTAGATATACTCCAAAAGAAAAAGCTATAGCCACTTCTAACGCAATAGCAGGGCTTTCTTCAAAATAGGAGATAGGAGTGTAGAGTGCAAGATTTGTCCAGTTCTTGCCATCTTCTAATTCAAAATTAAATGTCTCCTTACTGGATTCAGAATCAAAAGTGTTCTCACTAAGAATAGGTATATGAATGTCCACACCAGGGTAAGGTTCAGGAATACCCACATCTGGGCAAGGTTCAGTCATATCCTCAGTAGGATCAGGTGAAGGAATGCCCATGCCAGGGCAATGTTCAGAAGTACCCACATCTGGGTAAGGTTCAGGACTATCCTCAGTAGGATCAGGTGAAGGAATGCCCATGCCAGGGCAATGTTCAGAAGTACCCACATCTGGGCAAGGTTCAGGAATATCCTCAGTAGGATCAGGTGAAGGTATGCCCATGCCAGGGCAAGGTTCAACTATAGAGAAAGAAAAAGAACCCACTTTAGAGCCAGGAACCATACTCTCTTCTGAGCAGAGGGCAAGGCTTTCTTCAGGGTTCATAAACGAAGAATTAACAAGACCCACTTTAGAGCCAAGAACCATACTCGCTTCTGAGTAGAGGGCATGGCTATCTTCAGGATCAAGTATTATTACACCCATTTCTGGGTTAAACAAAGGAATTCCCATACCAGGGTCAAAAACAGGAGAGTCCACCTTGATGTCAGGTTTAGTAGTATAATCATGGAAAACAGGAACAGGAATGGGCACAGGGGAATCTTCTTGAAGAACTTTTGTACAAGTTTCAGGTTCAAGAATGTCCACTTGCAAACTTGGTTCAAAGTTGTCCTCACAGGATTGAGTATCAGGAATTCCTGTACAGGAAACTGATGTAGTAGAAAATGTAGGTTGATGCAAAGTATCTCCCAAGGGAAACAATTTCTTAGATGCAATAACAGAAGAATTTTGAGAAGGTGAAGTGTACTGCAATATGCCACACTCAGGTAGATGCGGAGGAATTGTGACACAAGATTCTGACTGAGAAGTTATCTGGAGTTCAGTAGGCATGCTTATTTGAGTTTGAATATCAGAGCTAAATTCTCCAGGGATTATCTCTGGTAAACTGAAAGGTTGTATATCTGGAACAGAATTATCTTTTGCTTCTAGCACAGGGTTTACAGGTATTGAGGCAGCATGAGAGGGATGCAAGAATTCAATAGTTGGAAACAGTTTTTGTAGTTGTTGTAGAGTCTGAGAAGAGATACCATTAGATGCTTTAAGAAGAGACTGATAGTGACTATAGACATCATCCAGCTCGGTGTTGACAGTGTCAGGAGGCAAGAGAGGGTCTGGTACAACAGAATCTAAAACAGGGGAATCAGGCTGAGTTTCCTCTTTGCACTTCTGATTTTCTGTGGGCAGAAGGATTTTCTTCTTCTTCTTCTTTTTCTTAGAGAGCTTAGATTTCTTCCCAGTATGAGGCTTCTTAAGTTGCTGCCATTGTGGCTTGTAGTAAGGTTGAGAACAGAAATCCTCTTCATCACTGGATGCATAATTCTGATGTGATAAATCAGCATAGTAGTTGAGCGGACCTTTACTCCTAACAGCAGTCTGTAAACCAGATGTCCTTTCTTCCAGCTCTGAATCTGTCCAATCTAACGAATCCATGGTAATATCAGTATTTCCATGAGAGGTTTCATGATGGGAGCTGTCTGTATCATCCATGTTGTAAATATAACAACCAAGGATGTCATTATAGCAAATAGGTTGAGGTCTTGTCTGAGTTTGTGGCGAATTAAAGTTGCGCTCATACCAGTCTAATGCCAATTCAGCTGGATCTGTGAAGTCATCCTCCTTGTTGACATATACAGACTCAGAATCAGTATCATCAGGATAGGAATCACAAACATGAGGAACAGATGAAATTCTAGAAAAGTGGTTCTGTCTCTTTAAATCTTTAAAGATCTGATTTTTTTCTGCTGAATCTATGGATATATTCTCTTCATTTTCATAGTCAGATTCAGAATCAGTTTCACCAAAATGGTAATCACGAACTTGAGGAACAGATGAAATTCTGGAAAAGTGGTTCTGTCTCTTTAAATCTTTAAAGATCTGATTTTTTTCTGCTGAATCTATGGATATATTCTCTTCATTTTCATAGTCAGATTCAGAATCAGTTTCACCAAAATGGTAATCACGAACATGAAGAACAGATGACATTTTAGAAAAGTGGTTCTGTCTCTTTAAATCTTTGAAAGCCTGAATTTTTTCTGCTGAAGCTATGGTTAAATCCTCTTCATTTTCATAGTCAGATTCAGGATCAGTTTCACCAAAATGGTAACCACGAACATGAGTAGAGGATTGTCTAGAATGGGAGTACTGTGTCTTTAAATTTTTTAAAGTTTGAAAATCTTCTGTTTTTCCTTTAGGGATTGCTTGGGTCTGAGTTATGTTGTAATTTTTTATTTTCCTTTGAGGGTCGGTGCATCCACTACCACTGCGGATCCCTTTTTTAGGCATTAACATTCTGTCATGATCCGGTCTATCCACGTCCAGGATACTCTTCCCCGGGTCAGGGGTCGGTGTCTTCAAATCCCTACCACTGCCCCGAGGGTCTGTTTCCTGAGCGCATGTACACCGGATCATGACAAATTACAAGCAAACAGATCACAGGTGAGGATGGTTATCTTTAATAGCCATTCAAACCCCTTTGTGTCAACATGTGTGCATGTTATCAGGCCAAAATCACCAGGGTATGTAAACTTTTGATCAGGGCCATTTGGGTATTTTCTGTTGTCATTATGATTTAAAAAGAGTAAACACAGTTGATTGATAATAAATGGCTTCAGCCAAACCCTAACCATGAGTGAAAGAATAGTTTTTGTGTTATCATTCATATTCTCTGAAAAATGGCCAAGAAATCATCAATTCTGCCAGGGTATGTAAACTTATGAGCACAACTGTATTTATATTACCAACTTGATGCCGTTTGCTAGCCCAACTCCTCCCAGCTGCTACTTCCTACTTTTCCTCAGTGTGACGTATAGTGCGGTCCCACCCGCTCTATACATATAATTGAAGCGTGCTCCCATCTAGTTCTGCAACAGCACATGCGTTCTAAGCTGATATTGTAGCAGTGAGAGTATAGGTTACATCAGCTATAACAACTCCGCACAGTCAGACTGCTTCAGGACATCTTGTTACAAACAGCTGGGAAAGGTCAAGTTTACACAATACTTTACCCAATTGCCAAAAACAATTATTTTTACATCCCATAAGAATATAATGATGCTGCCTATCACCAGGACATGACAGATCTTTTTAGCATCACACGTATCACTCTAACTGATGTTCTAGACTATTGTGTCATGAAAGTGAACGCGCGTCGCCGTCTAAGCTGAGTAGAAAATTTCGGCTTCAACGCATGCGCATTAGGAGAGTGTGAGTAAACGTGCGTCGTTGACTAAGCTGAGTAGAAAATTTCGGCTTTAACGCATGCGCATTATGAGAGTGTGACATTCAATGTTTGGTCAAAATTACGGATCCGAATCTGTCACTCAAATATCAAAGATGGCGGGCGGAGGAACTTTACTGCGATCGAGGAGATAAAAAGTATTGCATACAAAATGATGAATTAAAGTTCATCTATATTTTTCTACTTTAATGTGAAGGTCAATTTGGATGAATTAGTGCCCGGTTTTTAATAAACCTATTAAAAACAAGGGCACTTTAATTAATCAAAATTGACACTTCACTCCTTTTCTTCAAAAACATACCTTTTAATCCTGTCAGCCGCTGCAGCGCTTCCTCCACCCGTTGCAAGCCCTCTTCGTGGGTCCAAAAAGACGAAACAGGCTTCCTCCAATCACGGCGTTGCATCAGGCCATGATTCCCCCTGGGGGGAAAGCCGTGATTGGAGGAAGCTGGATTCGTCATTTCTGACGTAAGAAGAGGCTTCTGACGGCCGGGGGAATCGCTGGAGCGGCATTCAGGATTTAAAGGAAATTTTTTAAGAAAAGGAGTCAAATGTCAAATTTGATGAATTAAAGTGCCCTTGTTTTTAATAGGTTTATTAAAAACCAGGCACTAATTCATCCAAATGGACCTTCACTTTAAGTGTCCCTTTTCATTTTCCAGCACTTATTATATAAACTTATTATATAAATATAAACACATAATAATGTATTTTCATTAAATTATAGAACTCTATAAAAGAGTTATTAACTCTGCTGCAAAAAATTAAACATGGTCCCTTAATGGAAAAGGTTTGGTACCATTGGGTTTAATTCTTTTGGTATTGCTGAAGGGATTAAACACTTCTGCCCCTTTAAGAATAAATTGCATTTTCTTCGGTATTTAGAATACAAGAATAAGCTGAGGTGATTGAAATCGTTTGCATAAAATGTACAATGTAATTAGCTCTGTAATTACCTTTTTTCATGGCTCAGCAAAATAAATTACCTTAGAGATTTCTTCCATTACACAGTGTTAGCTGCCATACTGCACAAGCACAAATCTGCAAGTCTCTGAGGTTTTGTCTGAGTCTTTGGTAGTCTCTATTAGGAAATAATTTACAACTCCTTTCTCTAGGTGCACAGTTTTAAAACTGATCTATTTTAATGTTTTGCTCTGGCATGAGGCTACATTTTTATCCGGCATATGTCCAGTTAGATTTAGTAGTAATCAATTATTATACAATGAAAACAGAGAGCGGGGATCGCACCCAAAATTGGTATTTTAAAGGTTTACTTATATCAATGTACCAACAGTCATAAAAAGTAATATAAAAAATTATTAAATAAGAAAAGAAGCTATGAGCGTGTTGCTAACACTAAGGGCTAGATTTATCAAGCTGAGGTGGACAGGAGCGCATATACGCGCCCCTGTCCACCGCAGCTCGCCTCTGGCGGGGCGAATTTCCCCAGAGGAATTTACCATTGCACATGAGGGCTATTTTGCGCTCGCGTGCAACCCCGCCCCCTGCCCGCGCACAGCCAATCATGCGCGGGCAGGAGCTGTCAATCTCCCTGGTTGGACTAGACCGCAGAGATTGAATTTCGCCACCTTAGAGGTGGTGAAGAGGTTAGGAAACCAGCGGTTTGATGACCGCTGCTTGTTAAATATGGCGAGCAGGTTCGCCCCTAAGTGCCCAGTACAAAACATACTTCTGGGGTTTTGCCGTTTCTCTCGTTCAGAGAGGGATTGCCTGGTATTTCAGGGCTGGACTGCACTATTAAGTCAGGATCAGACTGATATGCTACAGGAAAGTTCCTCTCTGTGAAAGGCACATGTTGAGCAAAAAGAGGTTGCTCCTAGGGTGGTAATTGGCCATAGAACAAGCTATTATGCTATTGTTCGTTTCCAGGTTGAGCGCTTCTCTCTTTTTATTTAAGTGCCCAGTGACTCTGAGTGGGCTGATATGCTTGCTACTTTGAGAGCGTGCTGTGGAACTATGTGCTCTCTGTAGCAATGATTTTAACCCTCTATGCATATGTGTTACGTTTTTACCTTGTTCTTACTATTAGCAATTGCTGTTATCTGTTGATACGTGCACATGTGATATATACACAATAATAAAAGTAATTTCTTTAGCTCTGGTGCAACCTGTATCATGCTTTAAGCGTTGATTTTAGATCATAGCTTATTTTCTTATATAATCATTTTTTAATCAATTATTATAGTTCAAAATGAAAGACATTTTAAAGCAAAACCTACAGTTTTTAATTCAGACCAAATCATTTATGCGACTGCCGGAAAGAAGGGTGCATCTCACCAACTGGTGACAAGATGGTCTGCACAAGTTAGACATAGCACTACAGATCTTAGGGGTGTTGCTCACTGATCACGTCTCACCACTGTGTATAGATGGTGGTTGTGATAACTTGTTCATCTTGAGACTAGAAGGATTAATAAACTGAATAATGTTGCCCCCAATGGGCTTAATACTTGACCTGAGTGACCTTGCTTCCTTTAAGTTACTCTTATCACTTTTCAGGTTAGGCATTAGGACCACTTGTAATCAAAGTTTCTTTGTTTTTTTATCCCTACATATCTAGGACATTAAAGGCTTTTGACATCCTCAAAATGGGGGCTAAATCAACTATTTCAAATGCCAATATAAGGGTAAAGGGAATACTTGTAAACAATTTAATACACTCCAGCGGGTAAAGTGGATCATTGAGACCAAATTAAGGGGGAGAAAATTCTTGAGTAAATTGTCCCTTTAAAGTGAATGTAAAGTTAACCCTATTTGTTCAGGGTATTGGGTAGAGTTTTAGAAATGAGGCAGAGTTTGTCATCAATTTTTTTATATTTATTTATTTACTCACATTTTAACCTTTTTAAACCTCCAACGATAAGCACAGCTCTCCCACCCACCGTATTGTCAAATTGACTGACAGATAACGATACTTAAAACAACTAATCCATGTTTATAAAACAAATTGATGACTTAAACTCTGCCTCATTTTTAAAACTCTACCCAACGCCCTGAACAAATAGGGTTAACTTTACATTCACTTTAAGCTAAAATAAGCTAATACATTTTTCAATGTTTGTTGCACCTATCATTAAATCAACGTATGTTAAATTATGCAATTAATTAGTGCTTTGGGTAGCACAAGTAAGATTTATAAATAACAGAAAATGTTATAATATTGCAAAGCATTAATCTGCCCATACCCGCCTTGTAAATGTTTTTATGGAGAACACGGCCTACATATGTGCAAGGTTCAAGGTACAATACCAGATAGCCTCTTATTATATTTTGCATACTAGCAGGATTTCTTAATGGGTTATTTTGAGATATATAAATATAGTAGTTTGTTGTGGTCCTGGGCTTGATCCTTTGGCGCCAAATGTACCTGACTTCCCCCAGTTTTGCTTTAAAACATTTAAAACATTGTTGTGAATCTGCTGGTGAATGCCGGGTTTTCTGTGTGTTGTGTTAATAATGTTTGTAATGCTCCCCTGCTGACCTGTCACCCAGGCTGCTCTGGGGTTAACTGCCTGGGTTGCTGGGAACGTTGCAGCTGTCTGTCAGTGTTCAGGGCTGTGGAGTTTGCTGTGGCTTAGGATGTGTACCCAGTCCAGTCTGTGAGTGTGGTTCATTCCTGTGTTTTGTATTTACATAGGGGAGGTTACAAAAGCCTGTGTCACCCTGGGAGGTTCCCAGTTGGTTTGTTTGGAACTATGCATTGTGTGGGTGCTGGTTTAGGGTCCCAGGCAGGGGGAGACCTTGTCATGGTCCTGGGCTTGATCCTTTGGCGCCAAATGTAACTGACTTCCCCGAGTTTTGCTTTTAAACATTGCTGTGAATCTGCTGGTGAGTGCCAGGTTTTCTGTGTGTTGTGTTAAATATAGTAGTTTGTATATTTTAAGATGTCCTTTTTTTTTACAAAGTACAAGGAGAAGAATGGAGCACAATGTCAATGTCAGAAAAATCCCCTTTGTTTTTTATTGTATTTATATACTATAAGATAAAAGAAGAAATAAATGTTATAAAAATCTGTACCTGACAATAGATGCACAAATAAAACAGTTACATTTATAACATTTAAATTATTTTAATAAAATCAGTTTGACTTTTCTCTGTAGTTAAACACACGCACACAAACAGCTCAGTTAATAAAAACACGTAGGTGGGCTTCACATGGGCTACTTATACAGGAACTAAGATTGGGCTAACTAAATTACATTTCTACTACCCAGGGCCAGAAGGCTTTCTTAGTAAAGATACTACAGAAGCAGCAGTAACAGTAGTCACAGTCATCAGCATTCAGCTAAACGAAAACGTCTCCATTAACTCAAGCCAAGATCTTAACAGTCACCTTCTATTCCGAGGGTCAGACATAATAAAGCACACATTTTACAGCTAGCGCACAGATTCTGCCAGTGGTTTCTACAGATGTGTGTTTGCGTATAACTAACAAGAGGAGACATCTTTACTTGAAAGATAAACCTTTTTAACAATCTAATCCCAGTGTAAGGAGTTTTATCAACTGAATTTCTGTAAGATAACAGTCATTTACTAACCATAAGCAATAAGTGTTGTAAATCTTTTCTTACAAACTTCAGCAAATACCTGCAATTATAAACACTACTCACCAACAAGTGAATTTTTTCATCCTTTTTCTTTTCCGAATAAAATGAACTCCAGTGTTTGAAAATTTCAACTGATTTTGAGTAAATGCTTTGCTGGAAAAAAACCAAAGTGAATTATTTAATAACCTACTTCAGAATTTAAAAAAATAAATATTAAAGCAGTGCTCTAAATAGCAAGAGAATTAAAAAAGCAACCAGTGATTGCCAGTTATGCACATATGCCTCCTGTGATTGGCTCAGGGGTCATGTTCAGCACCAGTCTAGTGTTGACTTTAACCCTGTTGCAGAAGTTAAAAGGACATGAAAGGCTAACTTTAAGTTTCATGATTTAGACAGAACATGTCATTTTAAAACATTTTCCAGCTAAAAGGGACAGTCAACACCAAAAATGTTATTATTTAAAAACATAGATAATCCTTTTATTTACCATTCCCCAGTTTTGCATAACCAACACTGGTATATTAATATACTTTTTTACCTCTGTGATTACCTTGTATCTGAGCTTCTGCAGACGGCCTACTTATCTCAGATCTTTTGATAGACTTGCATTTCAAGCAATTAGTGCTGACTCTTAAATAACTCCACGGGAGTGAGCACAATGTTATCTATATGGCACACATTAACAAACAGTACATTTTATTAGCTATTTACAGCCAGAGAGTAAGAGAAGAGGTGGACTGCAGAGCCTTAGAAATCAGCCTATGAGCCTACCTAGGTTTAGCCTATAACCAAAAAACAAAATGTATGCTTACCTGATAAATGTATTTCTTTCTTGACACGGTGAGTCCACGGAATCATCAATTACTGTTGGGAATATCACTCCTGGCCAGCAGGAGGAGAAATAGCAGTAAGAAACAAAACCTTCCAAGATAATAACTTAATATCTATGGAATGCATAGGCTTAAACTGAGCCTGTTGCAAAACTTTTAGAAAAAGGTTAAGGCCCCAAGGAGGAGCAACTGGTTTAAATACAGGCCTGATTCTAACCAGGGCCTGACAAAAGGATTGTGCATCCGGCATGTCCGCCAAATGCTTGTGTAGCAGAATGGATAGAGCAAACATCTGACCCTTGAGGGTACTGACAGATAACCCCTTCTCGAGGCCTTCCTGGAGAAAAGATAAGATCCTTGGGATCCTGACCTTACTCCAAGAAAATCCTTTAGACTCACACAAATAAAGATATTTCCGCCATATCTTATGGTAAATCTTTCTAGTGACAGGCTTACGAGCCTGAACCATGGTCTCAATGACCGATTCAGAAAATCCTCGCTTAGCTAAAATCAAGCATTCAATCTCCAAGCAGTTAGCTTCAGAGAAACGAGATTTGGAAGAAAGAAGGGCACCTGAAGCAGAAGGTCCTTCCTCAGAGGTAGTCTCCATGGAGGTAGAGACAACATCTCTACTAGATCTGCATATCATATCCTGAGAGGCCACGCAGGAGCTATTAGAATCACAGATGCTTTCTCCTGCTTGAGCGATGACCAGCGGAAGAAGAGCAAACGGAGGAAAGAGATATGCCAACCTGAAGTTCCAAGGAACTGCCAGAGCATCTATCAGAAAGGCTTGAGGATCTCTCGACCTCGAACCGTACTTTGGGAGCTTGGAGTTCTGACGAGATGCCATAAGATCCAATTTTGGTAACCCCCATTTGGTTGTTGACTTGGAGAACACTTCCAGATGGAGCTCCCACTCCCTGGGATGAAAAGTCTGTCTGCTCAGGAAGTACGCTTCCCAATTGTCCACTTCTGGGATGTGGATGGCAGATAGACAGCAATTGTGAGCCTCCGCCCGCTGGATGATCTGTGCCATCTCCTTCATGGCTAAGGAACTCTGAGTTCCCCCTTGGTGGCCACTGAGGTTATGTTGTCCGTCTGAAACCTGAGAAACTGGGCTAGAGCCAGCTGAGGCCAAGCCATCAAGGCATTGAAGATCGCTCTCAACTCCAGAATGTTTATGGGGAGAGCAGATTCCTCCTGAGACCAAAGTCCCTGCACCTTCAACGAGTCCCAGACTGCTCCCCAACCCAACAGGCTGGCATCCGTGGTCACAATTACCCAAGAGGGTCTCTGAAAACACGTCCCCTGGAACAGATGCTCTTGATAGAGGAAATCTTAAACAGACACCTAAACTTCACCTCCTCCTTGCACTGAAGGCAAAGAGAATGACTGGGGCTTATGGGAAGAGAAGTGATACTTATCAGCTTTGCTGTGGTGCTCTTTGCCTCCTTCTGCTGGCCATGAGTGATATTTCTAACAGTAATTGATGATTACGTGGACTCACCGTGTCATAAGAAAGAAATACCAAGAGAGAAAAGCAAATTTGATGATAAATGTAAATCGGAATCATGAAAGCTTTGGACTTAACTGTCCCTTTAACTTATTAAATATACTTAATTTGCTAGGTAACCTTTGTTAAAAAGTATACTTAGGTAGGCTAAGGAGCATGCACGTGTCTTGAGCACTATACGGCATAAGCGTCTACAACAATTTATACTGCAATCTAATGAGGATATTCAAAGAGGCTGAAACTTCTGTTTATAATCACCTAGATTTAGAGTTTTGCGGCCAAAGGGGTGCGTTAGCTACGCGTGTTTTTTTTCTAGCGCTGCTTCTAAACAACACTGGTATTTAGAGTTCTCTGAAGGGCTGCATTAGGCTCCAAAAAGTGAGCGTACAGGCATATTTACCGCCACTTCAACTCTCAATACCAGCGTTGCTTACAGTAGCGGCTAGCTGGAAAAACGTGTTCGTGCACGATTCCCCCATAGGAAACAATGGGGCAGTTTGGGCTGAAAAAAAACCTAACTCCTGCAAAAAAGCAGCGTTCAGCTCCTAACGCAGCCCCATTGTTTCCTATGGGGAAACACTTTCTAAGTCTGCACCTAACACCCTAACATGAACCCCGAATCTAAACACCCCTAACCTTACACTTATTAACCCCTAATCTGCCACCCCCGCTATCGCTGACACCTGCATTTTATTATTAACCCCTAATCTTCCGCTCCGGACACCGCTGCAACCTACATAATCCCTATGTACCCCTAATCTGCTGCCCCTAACATCGCCGACACCTACATAATATTTATTAACCCCTAATCTGCCCCCCCCCAATGTCGCAGCTACCTAACTACACTTATTAACCCCTAATCTGCCGACCGGACCTTGCCGCTACTCTAATAAATGTATTAACCCCTAAAGCTAAGTCTAACCCTAACCCTAACACCCCCCTAAATTAAATATAATTTTAATCTAACGAAATAATTAAATATTATTAACTAAAGTCTTCCTATTAAAAACTAAATACTTACCTGTAAAATAAACCCTGAAAATGAGATTAAAATCCAGCACTCAGACCCAAGGTGTGTGCAAGCTAGCATAGGATCACTGCAAGGATCCAAACAGTATCCAAAATCTTCAAAGAATGCAGCAGCACCACTTCTCATATAAAAAGTTCCTTTATTAAACACATAGTAGGAACAGGTAAAATAGAACGACGTTTCGGGTGGTTATCCCTTAGTTGTGTGAACATGACTAAGGGATAACCACCCGAAACGTCGTTCTATTTTACCTGCTCCTACTATGTGTTTAATAAAGGAACTTTTTATATGAGAAGTGGTGCTGCTGCATTCTTTGAAGATTTTGTAAAATAAACCCTAATATAGCTACAATATAACGAATAATTATATTGTAGCTATTTTAGGATTTATATTTATTTTACAGGCAACTTTGTATTTATTTAAACTAGGTACAATAGCTATTAAATAGTTATTTACTATTTAATAGCTACCTAGTTAAAATAATTACAAAATTACCTGTAAAATAAATCCTAACCTAAGTTACAATTAAACCTAACACTACACTATCAATAAATAAATTAAATCAATTAACTACAATTACCTGCAATTAAATAAACTAAATTACAAAAAACAAACACTAAATTACAAAAAATAAAAAAAAGATTACAAGAATTTTAAGCTAATTACACGTACTCTAAGCCCCCTAATAAAATAACAAAGCCCCAAAAAATAAAAAAATGTCCCTACCCTAATCTAAATTAAAAAAGTTAACAGCTCTATTACCTTACCAGCCCTTAAAAGGGCTTTTTTGCGGGGCATGCCCCAAAGAAATCAGCTCTTTTGCCTGTAAAAAAAACCACAATACCACCCCCCAACATTACAACCCACCACCCACATACCCCTACTCTAACCCAAACCCCTCTTAAATAAACCTAATACTACCCCCCTGAAGATCTCCCTACCTTGAGCCGTGTTCACCCAGCCGGGCACCGATGGACCAAAAGAGGGCATCCGGAGCGGCAGAAGTCTTCATCCTATCCGGGCAGAAGAGGACATCCGGACCGGTAGACATCTGCATCCAAGCGGCATCTTCTATCTTCATCCATCCGGAGCGGAGCGCAGCCATCTTCTTCCAGCCGACGCAGATCCATCCTTCTTCCATGATGCCTACTCGCCGAATGAAGGTTCCTTTAAATGACGTCATCCAAGATGGCGTCCCTCGAATTCCGATTGGCTGATAGGATTCTATCAGCCAATCAAAATTAAGGTAGGAAAAATCTGATTGGCTGATTGAATCAGCCAATCAGATTGAGCTTGCATTCTATTGGCTGTTCCGATCAGCCAATAGAATGCAAGCTCAATCTGATTGGCTGATTGGATCAGCCAATCCGATTGAACTTGAATCTGATTGGCTGATTCAATCAGCCAATCAGATTTTTCCTACCTTAATTCCGATTGGCTGATAGAATCCTATCAGCCAATCAGAATTCGAGGGACGCCATCTTGGATGACGTCATTTAAAGGAACCTTCATTTGGCAAGGGCAGATTAGGGGTTAATAAATATTATGTAGGTGTCAGCGATGTTAGGGGCATCAGATTAGGGGTACATAGGGATAATGTAGGTTGCGGCGGTGTCCGGAGCGGAAGATTAGGGGTTAATAATAAAATGCAGGTGTCAGCGATAACGGGGGCGGCAGATTAGGGGTTCATATGGATAATGTAGGTGGCGGCGGAGTGCGGTCAGCAGATTAGGGGTTAAAAATATTTATTATAGTGGCGGCGATGTGGGGGGACCTCAGTTTAGGGGTACATAGGTAGTTTATGGGTGTAAGTGTACTTTAGAGCACAGTAGTTAAGAGCTTTATAAACCGGCGTTAGCCCATAAAGCTCTTAACTACTGACTTTTTCTGCGGCTGGAGTCTTGTCGGTAGAGGGTCTACTGCTCACTTCAGCGAAGACTCTAAATACCTGCGTTAGGAAGATCCGATTGAAAAGATAGGATACGCAATTGGCGTAAGGGGATCTGTGGTATGGAAAAGTTGCGGCTGGAAATTGAGCGTTAGACCCTTTTCTGGCTGACTCTAAATACCAGCGGCCGGCCAAAAGCAGCGTTAGGACCCCTTAACGCTGCTTTTGACGGCTACCGCAGAACTCTAAATCTAGGCGAATGTGATTCTAGGTTTTAAAAATGAATCCAGATAACTCACAGACAACTGAAAAGTTACCATCACAACATCCTGGATAGGCTAATCTTAAGAGACACTAATCCATTTAATAAGCTAATTCTTGACACATGAAAACTATAAACAAGTAACAAAAATCTAACTCAAGTTATATTTATCAAGCAGATTTGAAAGGCAGCTTCTGTGGATAAATTCACAAAGGTGACAAACACATTGACAGCAGAATGGGAACTACATATTTTATCTGTAGACAGTATTCTTAAAGGGACAGTCAAGTCCAAAAAAAAATTTCATGTTTCAAATAGGGCATGTAATTTTAAACAAAATTTCCAATTTACTTTTATCACCAATTTTGCTTTGTTCTCTTGGTATTCTTAGTTGAAAGCTAAAACTAGGAAGGCTCATATGATAATTTCTAAGCCCTTGATGACTGCTTCTTATCACATGCTTTTTTTTATTTGCTTTTCACAACAAGGGAGAGCTAGTTCATGCCAGCCATATAGAGAACATTGTGATAACGCCCGTGAGTTGTGGCAGACACTGCACTAATTGGCTAAAATGGAAGTCAATAAATAATAAATAAAATGTTGTGATCAGTGGGCTGTCAGAAGATGCTTAGATACAAGTTAATCACAGAGGTAAAAAGTGAAAAAAGGTAAACAGTGAAAAAGGTAAACAGTGCTAATTATGCAAAACTGGGGAATGGGCAATATAGGGATTATCTATCTTTTTAAACAACAAAAATGCTGGTGTTGACCATCTCTTTAAAGCGACATAAAACAAGTTGGGATAGAGACAAAATATAATATGTACTTAAATTACTTTTCCTGCAAATTTTTACTGCAGTGCCTCCCCCACACAATTCCTTTTATGGCTGTATCTATATCTATTGTTGCTTTGGTAGAATACAAAAATGCATAGGGATTATCTGATGGAGCATGCCTATAACCTGTGAACTCGGTTGAAATGCAATGCCTGTGTCTAAACACTGATAAGGGGGGGGGGGGGGATTTGGCTGCCCCAGGCAGCTTAGCTATATAATTAATTTTGCTTATTTTTTAAAATTATTTTTAAAAATACTTGCCAGCAATTTTTAAATATTTTTTTTATACAAACTATTTTTAATTAAAGGGACACTGAACCCAAATTTTTTCTTTTGTAATTCAGAAAGAGCATGCAATTTTAAGCAACTTTCTAATTTACTCCTATTATCAATTTTTCTTCGTTCTCTTGCTATCATTATTTGAAAAAGAAGGCATCTAAGCATTTTTTTGGTTTCAGTACTATGGACAGCACTTTTTTATTGGTGGATGAATTTATCCACCAATCAGCAAGGACAACCCAGGTTGTTCACAAAAATGGGCCGGCAGCTAAACTTACATTCTTGCATTTCAAATAAAGCTACCAAGAGAATTAAGAAAATTTGATAATAGGAGTAAATTAGAAATGTGCTTAAAATTTCATGCTCAATCTGAATCACGAAATAATTTTTTTGGGTACAGTGTCCCTTTAATTAGCCCTTTTAGGATATGCATAGATCTTAACCGGTTTTATGTCCCTTTAATAGCCTCACTTTGACTTTCATTTAAAGGGACACTGTACCCAAAATTTTTCTTTTGTGATTCAGATTAAGCATGACATTTTAAGCAACTTTCTAATTTACTCCTATTATCAAATTTTCTTCATTCTCCTGGTATCTTTATTTGAAATGCAAGAATGTAAGTTTATTGCCGGCCCATTTTTGGTGAACAACCTGGGTTGTCCTTGCTGAATGGTGGATACATTTATCCACCAATAAAAAAGTGCTGTCCAGAGTACTGAAACAAAAAAAAAAGCTTAGATGCCTTCTTTTTCAAATAATGATAGCAAGAGAACAAATAAAAATTGATAATATGAGTAAATTAGAAAGTTGCTTAAAATTGCATGCTCTTTCTGAATTACAAAAGAAAAAATTTGGGTTCAGTGTCCCTTTAAGGGAAAAGCTGGATTGACCTATCAGGACACCAGGAGAGTTCCCGGTGGGCTGCAGCAGGTGGGGCTGGCCAGCAACAATACAAGGGGGTTGTGCTGCTGTTTCTCTTTCTCCGCTGAGCTTTAGATATTGAGTTTTATTTCCTAGACCATGTACCATTTTAACAGCCCTCCTTTAAATGGTTTCTAGCATCTAATCAAGTGAGACAGAATGACAGAAAGAGACTCATTCATAATATTGGGTTTTAGGGTACCTATATAAATACAGAAAATATGGTTGGTCTTCAATTTATTCCAGGGCTGCTTTTTATTCCCATTCCAACCCTGTTAAAGGGACATTCTAATGTAATCATTACATATGCTAATTTGTTAGAGAATGGTATATTTGCATTCATGAGCTATAACCCCCACCCCAACAAAAAAGAGCATTAACACATAGGTAAAGTCCTACTCAGGAACCAAAAGCATTGCCACTCCTGAGCAGAACATAGCTGGTAAGCCAATCAGGAGAGGTGGTTGCACAAACTTGTATATAGGGATTAAACACATAGTTATCTAGGGTTAATAATGCAAAAATTACATGCTCTGACCAGTAGGGCAAGATTTATCATTGCTATTCTCCTATATTTGCCCCTAAAAATGTGCATGTGAAATAATGCTTCTATTTATCATTGAAAAATGTGCCTGAAATTGGACAAATTTGACTGTAAAATTCTCCTACTCTATTCCCATTCTCCTTGGAGATCATGTGCTCCAAAAAAAAGGGTTAAATTAGATCCTTTTAGTCGTATTTTCTTATAGTACTCCTCATTAATTTGACTAGTTACAAATGTATAATTTGTTTTCTCCTATAGCGGACTGACAGTTCTCCTGTAAATATGTGCATTAAAGTTCTCAATAACTACTGTGGAGAACAGCTTTAGAAATCTATTCTATAACAGTTATAGAAGCAATGTTAGAAAATAAAAGGCTCAACAAGGTGCAAAAAGAATACATAACAAAGCACAATAACAATGTATATTGGAGCACAAAAACAAAATTTATGCTTACCTGATAAATTAATTTCTTTCTTGACACGATCAGTCCACGGATAATCTAATTACTATTGGGATTATATTACTCCTGCCCAGCAGAAGGTGGCAAAGAGCACCACAGCAAAGCTGTTAAATATCACCTCCCTTCCCTCCAACCCCAGTCATTCGACCGAAGTAAAGGAGAGAAAGAAAGCAACAAGGTGCAGAGGTGTCCGAAGTTTATAACATACCATTAACCTGTCTAAAGAACAGGGCGGGCCGTGGACTCATTGTGTCAAGAAAGAAAGAAATTTATCAGGTAAGCATAAATTTTGTTTTTTTCTAATGACACGATGAGTCCATGGATCATCTAATTACTATTGGGAATCAATACCCAAGCTAGAGTACACAGATGCTGAGGGACAAGACAGGGACCCTAAACAGAAGGCACCACTGCTTGAAGAACCTTTCTCCCAAAAGCAGCCTCAGCCAAGGCAAAAGTGTGAATTGTAGAATTTTGAAAAAGTGTGAAGAGAGGACCAAGTTGCAGTCTTGCAAATCTGTTCCACAGAAGCTTCATTTTTGAATGCCCAGGAAGAGGAAACAGCCCTCGTAGAATGAGCCGTAACTCTCTCAGGAGGCTGCTGTCCAGCAGTTTCATAGGCAAAGCAAATAATACTCTTCAGCCACAAAGAAAGAGAAGTAGCCGTAGCTTTCTGTCCCTTATGTTTCCCAGAGAATACCACAAAGAGAGCAGAAGACTGACGAAAATCCTTAGTCGTCTGTAAATAGAATTTTAGTGCACGAACCACGTCCAGATTGTGCAGAAGCCGTTCCTTCTGAGAAGGATTAGGACACAAGGAAGGAACAACAATCTCCTGACTAATGTTCCGGTCACAAACTACTTTAGGGAGAAACCCTAACTTGGTACGTAAAACTACCTTATCCGAATGAAAAATAAGGTAAGGAGACTCATATTGTAATGCCGAGAGCTCTGACACTCTACGAGCAGATGAAATAGCAACAAAAAACAAAACTTTCCAAGATAACAACTTAATATTTAAGGAATGCATAGGCTCAAACGGAGCCCCTTGAAAAACCTTAAGAACTAAAATAAGACTCCATGGAGGAGTAACTGGTTTGAACACAGGTCTGATCCTGACCAAGGCCTGACAAAACGATTGCACGTCTGGTACGTCCGCCAGACGTTTATGTAACAAAATAGACAAGGCAGATATTTCACCCTTTAGGGAACTCGCCGATAATCCCTTCTCCAAACCTTCTTGGAGAAAGGACAGAATTCTAGGAATCCTAACTCTACTCCAAGAGTAGCACTTGGATTCACACCAATACAGATATTTACGCCATATCTTATGGTAAATCTTTCTAGTCACAGGTTTACGAGCCTGAATCATGGTCTCAATGACCGATTCTGAAAAAACACGCT
Organism: Bombina bombina; assembly: GCF_027579735.1. NCBI lineage: Eukaryota > Metazoa > Chordata > Amphibia > Anura > Bombinatoridae > Bombina > Bombina bombina. The sequence continues at coordinate 282,727,105 of NC_069504.1, forward strand.
TGGATAAAAACATAATTTATGCTTACCTGATAAATTTATTTCTCTTGTAGTGTATCCAGTCCACGGATCATCCATTACTTATGGAATATATTCTCCTTCCCAACAGGAAGTTGCAAGAGTCCCCCCACAGCAAAGCTGCTATATAGCTCCTCCCCTAACTGCCATATTCAGTCATTCGACCGAAAACATGCAGAGAAAGGAAAAACCATAGGGTGCAGTGGTGACTGTAGTTCAAATGAAAAAAATACCTGCCTTAAAGCGACAGGGCGGGCCGTGGACTGGATACACTACAAGAGAAATAAATTTATCAGGTAAGCATAAATTATGTTTTCTCTTGTTAAGTGTATCCAGTCCACGGATCATCCATTACTTATGGAATACCAATGCCAAAGCTAAAGTACACGGATGATGGGAGGGACAAGGCAGGTACTTAAACGGAAGTTACCACTGCCTGTAAAAAAACCCTTTCTCCCAAAAATAGCCTCCAAAGAAGCAAGGTATCAAATTTGTTAAATTTGAAAAAGTATGAAGCGCAGACCAAGACTCCGTCTTGTAAATCTGTTCAACAGAAGCCACATTTAAAAAAGGCCCAAGTGAAAACCACAGCTCTGGTAGAATGAGCTGCAATCCCTTCAGGAGGCTGCTGTCCAGCAGTCTCATAAGCTAAATGAATTATGCTTTTTAACCAGAAAGACAGAGAGGCTGCTGAAGTCTTTTGACCTCTCCTCTGTCCAGAATAGACAACAAACAAGGTGAACGTTTGATGAAAACTGTAGTAACTTGTAAGTAAAACTTTAAAGCACATACCACGTCCAATATTGTGTAACGGCCGTTCCTTCTTTGAGGAAGGATTAGGATACAAGCATGGAACAACTATCTCTTGAGTGATGTTCTTGTTAGATACCACCTTAGGAAAAAAAACAGGTTGGTACGCAGGACTACCTTATCCGTATGAAGGACCAGATAAGGAGAATCACATTGTAACACAGATAACTTGGAGACTCTACGAGTCGAGGAAATAGCTACCCAAAAGGAACTTTCCAAGATAAAGATTGATATCTATGGAACAAAAAAGGTTCAAACGGAACTTCTTGAAGAGCCTTAAGAACCAGGTTTAAGCTCCATGGTGGAGCAAAAGTTTTAAACACAGGCTTGGATCTAACCAAAGCCTGACCAAATGCCTGAACGTCTAGAATACCTGCCAGACGCTGGTGCAAAAAAATAGACAGAGTAAAAATCTGTCCCTTTTAAGGAATTAGCTGACAACCCTTTTCTCAAAAACATCTTGGAGAAAAGATAATATCCTGGGAATCCAGGCTTTACTCCATGAGTAACCCTTGGATTCATAACAATCAGATATTTACACCATATCTATGTTCAATTTTCCTAGAGACAGGCTTTCATGTCTGTATTAAGGTATCAATGACTGACTCGGAGAAGCCATGCTTTGATAACATCAAGCGTTCAGTCTCCAGGCAGTCCATCTCAGATTGATTCTATTTAGATGGTTGAAAGGACCCTGAGGTAGAGGGACCTGTCTCAGAAGCAGAGACCGTGATGGAAAGGATGACATGTCCACCAGATCTGCATACCAGGTCATGCGTGGCTACGCAGGCGCTGTCAAAAACACCAAAGCCCTCTCATGCTTGGTCTTGACCTCCGGAGGAAATCCCACTCCCCCGGAAGAAAAGTCTGACGACTTAGAAAATCCACCTTCCAGTTCTCAACACCTGGGATATGGATAGCTGATAGACAAGAGTGAGTCTCTGTCCAGTGAATTATTGTAAGACTTCTAACATCACTAGGGAACTTCTGTTCCCCCTTGATGGCTGATGTAAGCCACAGTCGTGTATATTGTCCGACTGAGTATGATGTACCTCAGAGTTGCTAACTGAGGCCAAGTCTGCAGAGCATGGAATATCACTCCCAGAATATTTATTAGAAGGAGGGTCTCCTCCTAAGTCCACTATCCCTGAGCCTTCAGGGAGTTCCAGACTGCATCCCAACCTAAAAGGCTGGCATCCATTGTAACAATTGTCCCGTCTGACCTGCGGAAGGTCATACCCTTGGACAGATGGACCCGACATAGTCACCAGAGAAGAGAATCTCTGGTCTCTTGGTCCAGGTTCAACAGGGGGACAAATCTGTGTAATCCCCGTTCCTCTGACTGAGCATGCATAGTTGCAGCGGTCTGAAATGTAGACGTGCAAACGGTACTATGTCCCTTGCCGCTACCTATTAAGCCGATTTCATTCATGTACTGAGCCACCGAAGGGCGCGGATGGGATGAAAAACACGGCAGAAATGTAGAAACTTTGACAACCTGGACTCCGTCAGGTAAATTTTCATTTCTACAGAATCAGAGTCCCTAGGAGGGAAACCCTTGAGCTTGGGGATAGAGAACTCTTTCCTTGTTCACTTTCCACCCATGTTATCTCAGAAGTGCCAGTACTACGTCCGTATGAGACTTGGCAATTTGGATGTTTGACGCCTGTATCAGGATGTCGTCTAACTAAGGGGCCACTTCTATGCCCCGCGGCCTAAGGACCGCCAAAGCGACCCCAGAACCTCCATAAAGATTCTTGGGGCTGTAGATATCCCAAAGGAAAGAGCTACAAACTGGTAATGCCTGTCTAGAAAGGCAAACCTGAAAAACGAAGGTGATCTTTATGCATCACAATGTGAGGATAAGCATCCTTCAAATCCATTGTAGTCCTCTATTGACTCTCCTGGATCATAGTTAAGATGGTACGAATAGTTTCCATCTGAAATGACGGAATTCTGAGGAATTTGTTTAAGATCTTTAGATCCAAAATAGGTCTGAAGGTTCCCTCACCTTGGGAACCACAAACAGATTTGAGTAAAAACTCTGTCCCTGTTCCTCTCTTGGAACTGGATGGATCTCGTACACAATGTAAGAATGCCTCCTTCTTTATCTGGTTTGCAGATAATTGTGAAAGGCGAAATCTCCCCTTTTTTTGGGGGGGAATCTTTGAAATCCAGAAGATATCTCTGGCATATAAATTCCAATGCCTAGGGATCCTGGGGATCCTGGGCGAAGAATGAAAGTCTGCCCCCTATAGGATCCGTTACCGGATAGGGGTCCGTTCCTTCATGCTGCCTTAGAGGCAGAAGCAGGCTCCTTGGCCTGCTTATCTTTGTTCCAGGTCCAATTGTCTCCAGACCGCATTGGACTGAGCAAAAATTCCCTCTTGCTTTGCCTTAGAGGAAGTGGATGCCACACCTGCCCTGACGTTTTAAAAGGCACGAAAAATAGACCTTTTTTGGCCCTTGATTCCTATCCTGAGGTAGGGAATGACCTTTTCCTCCAGTGATATAAGCAATAATCTCCTTCAAACCAGGCCCGAATAGGGTCTGCCCCTTGAAGGGAAGTTAAGTAGCTTATTTATTAAAGTCACGACAGCTGACCATGATATAAGCCATAGCGCTCTGCGCGCCAGTATAGTAAAAAACAGAATTCTTAGCCGTTAGTTTAGTCAAATGAACAAAGGCATCAGAAAACAAAGGAATTGGCTAGCATAAGCTTGTCAAATATATTCATCCAATGGAGTCGCTAACTGTAAAGCCTCATCAAGAGACTCAACCCAGAACACCGCAGCAGCAGTGACAGAAGCAATGTATGCAAGGGGCTGCAGGATAAAACCCTGTTGAATAAACATTTTTTATCCATTGGATCTAAAAAGCACAACTGTCCTCGCCAGAGGTAGTGGTACGCTTAGCTAGAGTAGAAACTCTTCTCTCCACCTTAGGAACTGTCTGCTAGAAGTCCCGTGTGGTGGCAACTATTAGAAAACATTCTTCTAAAAAATAGGAGGGGAAGAGAACGGCACACCTGGTCTATCCCATTCCTTATTAAAAAAAAATTTAGTAAACCTCTTTAGGTATTGGAAAAACATCAGTACACACCGGCACTGCATATTATTTATCCAGTCTACACAATTTCTCTGGCCCTGCGATTGTACACATTCATTCAGAGCAGCCAAAGCCTCCCTGAGCAACAAGTGGAAGTTCTCAAGCATAAATTTTAAATGTAGAAATATCAGAATCAGGTTAAATCATCTTCCCCGAGTCAAAAAAATCACCCACAGACTAAGCATATTGTGAGGTAGTATCATACATGGTTCTTAAAGCGTCTGTATGCTCTGTATCTACCCCCAGAGCTATCTGCTTTCCTTTAATTTCAGGTAGTCTGACTAATACTGCTGCCAGAGTATTATTCACCACCTTTGCCATGTCTTGTAAAAACAGAATTTATGTTTACCTGATAAATTACTTTCTCCAACGGTGTGTCCGGTCCACGGCGTCATCCTTACTTGTGGGATATTCTCTTCCCCAACAGGAAATGGCAAAGAGCCCAGCAAAGCTGGTCACATGATCCCTCCTAGGCTCCGCCTTCCCCAGTCATTCAACCGACGTAAAGGAGGAATATTTGCATAGGAGAAATCATATGATACCGTGGTGACTGTAGTTAAAGAAAATAAATCATCAGACCTGATTAAAAAACCAGGGCGGGCCGTGGACCGGACACACCGTTGGAGAAAGTAATTTATCAGGTAAACATAAATTCTGTTTTCTCCAACATAGGTGTGTCCGGTCCACGGCGTCATCCTTACTTGTGGGAACCAATACCAAAGCTTTAGGACACGGATGATGGGAGGGGGCAAATCAGGTCACCTAGATGGAAGGCACCACGGTTTGCAAAACCTTTCTCCCAAAAATAGCCTCAGAAGAAGCAAAAGTATCAAATTTGTAAAATTTAGTAAAAGTGTGCAGTGAAGACCAAGTCGCTGCCTTACATATCTGATCAACAGAAGCCTCGTTCTTAAAGGCCCATGTGGAAGCCACGGCCCTAGTGGAATGAGCTGTGATTCTTTCAGGAGGCTGCCGTCCGGCAGTCTCATAAGCCAATCTGATGATGCTTTTAAGCCAAAAAGATAGAGAGGTATAAGTTGCTTTTTGACCTCTCCTTTTACCAGAATAAACAACAAACAAGGAAGATGTTTGTCTGAAATCCTTTGTAGCATCTAAATAGAATTTTAGAGCACGGACTACATCCAAATTGTGCAACAAACGTTCCTTCTTTGAAACTGGATTCGGACACAAAGAAGGCACGACTATCTCCTGGTTAATGTTTTTGTTAGAAACAACTTTCGGAAGAAAACCAGGTTTAGTACGCAGAACCACCTTATCTGCATGGAACACCAGATAAGGAGGAGAACACTGCAGAGCAGATAACTCTGAAACTCTTCTAGCAGAAGAAATTGCAACCAAAAACAAAACTTTCCAAGATAATAACTTGATATCAACGGAATGTAGGGGCTCAAACGGAACCCCCTGAAGAACTGAAAGAACTAAATTGAGACTCCAAGGAGGAGTCAAAGGTTTGTAAACAGGCTTGATTCTAACCAGAGCCTGAACAAAAGCCTGAACATCTGGCACAGCCGCCAGCTTTTTGTGAAGTAAAACAGATAAAGCAGAAATCTGTCCCTTCAAAGAACTTGCAGATAATCCTTTCTCCAAACCTTCTTGAAGAAAGGATAGAATCTTAGGAATTTTTATCTTGTTCCATGGTAATCCTTTAGATTCACACCAACAGATATATTTTTTCCATATTTTATGGTAGATTTTTCTAGTTACAGGCTTTCTGGCCTGAACAAGAGTATCAATGACAGAATCTGAGAACCCTCGCTTTGATAAAATCAAGCGTTCAATCTCCAAGCAGTCAGTTGGAGTGAAACCAGATTCGGATGTTCGAACGGACCTTGAACAAGAAGGTCCTGTCTCAAAGGTAGCTTCCATGGTGGAGCCGATGACATATTCACCAGGTCTGCATACCAAGTCCTGCGTGGCCACGCAGGAGCTATCAAGATCACCGATGCCCTCTCCTGATTGATCCTGGCTACCAGCCTGGGGATGAGAGGAAACGGTGGGAATACATAAGCTAGGTTGACGGTCCAAGGTGCTACTAGTGCATCTACTAGAGTCGCCTTGGGATCCCTGGATCTGGACCCGTAGCAAGGAACCTTGAAGTTCTGACGAGAGGCCATCAGATCCATGTCTGGAATGCCCCACAATTGAGTTATTTGGGCAAAGATTTCCGGATGGAGTTCCCACTCCCCCGGATGAAATGTCTGACGACTCAGAAAATCCGCTTCCCAATTTTCCACGCCTGGGATGTGGATTGCAGACAAGTGGCAGGAGTGAGTCTCCGCCTACTGAATGATTTTGGTCACTTCTTCCATCGCCAGGGAACTCCTTGTTCCCCCCTGATGGTTGATATACGCAACAGTCGTCATGTTGTCTGATTGAAACCGTATGAATTTGGCCTTTGCTAGCTGAGGCCAAGCCTTGAGAGCATTGAATATCGCTCTCAGTTCCAGAATGTTTATCGGGAGAAGAGATTCTTCCCGAGACCAAAGACCCTGAGCTTTCAGGGGTTCCCAGACCGCGCCCCAGCCTACCAGACTGGCGTCGGTCGTGACAATGACCCACTCTGGTCTGCGGAAGCTCATCCCCTGTGACAGGTTGTCCAGGGTCAGCCACCAACGGAGTGAATCTCTGGTCCTCTGATCTACTTGTATCGTCGGAGACAAGTCTGTATAATGCCCATTCCACTGACTGAGCATGCACAGTTGTAATGGTCTCAGATGAATTCGCGCAAAAGGAACTATGTCCATTGCCGCGACCATCAAACCTATTACTTCCATGCACTGTGCTATGGAAGGAAGAAGAACAGAATGAAGTACTTGACAAGAGCTTAGAAGTTTTGATTTTCTGGCCTCTGTCAGAAAAAACCTCATTTCTAAGGAGTCTATTATTGTTCCCAAGAAGGGAACTCTTGTTGACGGAGATAGAGAACTTTTTTCTACGTTCACTTTCCACCCGTGAGATCTGAGAAAGGCCAGGACAATGTCCGTATGAGCCTTTGCTTGTGGTAGGGACGACGCTTGAATCAGTATGTCGTCCAAGTAAGGTACTACTGCAATGCCCCTTGGTCGTAGCACCGCTAGAAGGGACCCTAGTACCTTTGTGAAAATTCTTGGAGCAGTGGCTAATCCGAATGGAAGTGCCACAAACTGGTAATGCTTGTCCAGAAAGGCGAACCTTAGGAACCGATGATGTTCCTTGTGGATAGGAATATGTAGATACGCATCCTTTAAATCCACCGTGGTCATGAATTGACCTTCCTGGATGGAAGGAAGAATTGTCCGAATGGTTTCCATTTTGAACGATGGAACCCTGAGAAACTTGTTTAGGATCTTGAGATCTAAGATTGGTCTGAATGTTCCCTCTTTTTTGGGAACTATGAACAGATTGGAGTAGAATCCCATCCCTTGTTCTCCTAATGGAACAGGATGAATCACTCCCATTTTTAACAGGTCTTCTACCCAATGTAAGAATGCCTGTCTTTTGATGTGGTCTGAAGACAATTGAGACCTGTGGAACCTCCCCCTTGGGGGAAGCTCCTTGAATTCCAGAAGATAACCTTGGGAGACTATTTCTAGCGCCCAAGGATCCAGAACATCTCTTGCCCAAGCCTGAGCGAAGAGAGAAAGTCTGCCCCCCACCAGATCCGGTCCCGGATCGGGGGCCAACATCTCATGCTGTCTTGGTAGCAGTGGCAGGTTTCTTGGCCTGCTTACCTTTGTTCCAGCCTTGCATTGGCCTCCAGGCTGGCTTGGTTTGAGAAGTATTACCCTCTTGCTTAGAGGATGTAGCACTTGGGGCTGGTCTGTTTCTGCGAAAGGGACGAAAATTTGGTTTATTTTTAGCCTTGAAAGACCTATCCTGAGGAAGGGCGTGGCCCTTACCCCCAGTGATATCAGAAATAATCTATTTCAAGTCAGGGCCAAACAGCGTTTTCCCCTTGAAAGGTATGTTAAGCAATTTGTTCTTGGAAGACGCATCCGCTGACCAAGATTTTAGCCAAAGCGCTCTGCGCGCCACAATAGCAAACCCTGAATTTTTCGCCGCTAATCTAGCCAATTGCAAAGTGGCGTCTAAAGTAAAAGAGTTAGCCAATTTGAGAGCATGAATTCTGTCCATAATCTCCTCATAAGAAGAATCTTTATTGAGCGACTTTTCTAGTTCATCGAACCAGAAACACGCTGCTGTAGTGACAGGAACAATGCATGAAATTGGTTGTAGAAGGTAACCTTGCTGAACAAACATCTTTTTAAGCAAACCCTCTAATTTTTTATCCATAGGATCTTTGAAAGCACAACTATCTTCTATAGGGATAGTAGTGCGTTTGTTTAGAGTAGAAACCGCCCCCTCGACCTTGGGGACTGTCTGCCATAAGTCCTTTCTGGGGTCGACCATAGGAAACAATTTCTTAAATATAGGGGGAGGGACAAAAGGTATGCCGGGCCTTTCCCATTCTTTGTTTACAATGTCCGCCACCCGTTTGGGTATAGGAAAAGCTTTCGGGGGGCCCCGGGACCTCTAGGAACTTGTCCATCTTACATAATTTCTCTGGAATGACCAAATTCTCACAATCATCCAGAGTAGATAACACCTCCTTAAGCAGAGCGCGGAGATGTTCCAATTTAAATTTGAATGTAATCACATCAGGTTCAGCTTGTTGAGAAATTTTCCCTGGATCTGAAATTTCTCCCTCAGACAAAACCTCCCTGGCCCCCTCAGACTGGTGTAAGGGCATTTCAGAACCATTATCATCAGCGTCCTCATGCTCTTCAGTATTTTCTAAAACAGAGCAGTCGCGCTTTCGCTGATAAGTGGGCATTTTGGCTAAAATGTTTTTGATAGAATTATCCATTACAGCCGTTAATTGTTGCATAGTAAGGAGTATTGGCGCACTAGATGTACTAGGGGCCTCCTGTGTGGGCAAGACTGGCGTAGACGAAGGAGGGGATGATGCAGTACCATGCTTACTCCCCTCACTTGAGGAATCATCTTGGGCATCATTTTCTCTAAATTTTGTGTCACATAAATCACATCTATTTAAATGAGAAGGAACCTTGGCTTCCTCACATACAGAACATAGTCTATCTGATAGTTCAGACATGTTAAACAGGCATAAACTTGATAACAAAGTACAAAAAACGTTTTAAAATAAAACCGTTACTGTCACTTTAAATTTTAAACTGAACACACTTTATTACTGAAAATGTGAAAAAGTATGAAGGAATTGTTCAAAATTCACCAAAATTTCACCACAGTGTCTTAAAGCCTTAAAAGTATTGCACACCAAATTTGAAAGCTTTAACTCTTAAAATAACGGAACCGGAGCCGTTTTTATATTTAACCCCTATACAGTCCCTGGTATCTGCTTTGCTGAGACCCAACCAAGCCCAAAGGGGAATACGATACCAAATGACGCCTTCAGTAAGCTTTTTCTATGTATCTGAGCTCCTCACACATGCATCTGCATGTCTTGCTTCCCAAAAACAACTGCGCAATAGAGGCGCGAAAATGAGGCTCTGCCTATGATTAGAGAGGGCCCCCAGAGAAAAAGGTGTCCAATACAGTGCCTGCCGGTTATTTTACATAATTCCCAAGAATAAAATAACTCCTCAAAGCTATGAAGTATTAAAAATGCTTATAAATCAATCGTTTTAGCCCAGAAAAATGTCTACCAGTCTTTAAAGCCCTTGTGAAGCCCTTTATTCTTATTAATAAAAATGGCTTACCGGATCCCATAGGGAAAATGACAGCTTCCAGCATTACCAAGTCTTGTTAGAAATGTGTCATACCTCAAGCAGCAAAAGTCTGCTCACTGTTTCCCCCAACTGAAGTTAATTCCTCTCAACAGTCCTGTGTGGAAACAGCCATCGATTTTAGTAACGGTTGCTAAAATCATTTTCCTCTTACAAACAGAAATCTTCATCTCTTTTCTGTTTCAGAGTAAATAGTATATACCAGCACTATTTTAAAATAACAAACTCTTGATTGAAGAATAAAAACTACATTTAAACAAAAAAAACTCTAAGCCATCTCCGTGGAGATGTTGCCTGTACAACGGCAAAGAGAATGACTGGGGAAGGCGGAGCCTAGGAGGGATCATGTGACCAGCTTTGCTGGGCTCTTTGCCATTTCCTGTTGGGGAAGAGAATATCCCACAAGTAAGGATGACGCCATGGACCGGACACACCTATGTTGGAGAAATAAACGCTATGGACGCCCTTGATGTACTTGGCGCCATTTGAGCGTGAGTCCCTGAAGCGGGAGTCGAAGGGTCTGACACGTGGGGAGAGTTAATCGGCATAACTTTCCCCTCGACAGGATCCCCTGGTAAAATAAACGCTATGGGTGCCCTTGATGTACTTGGCGCCATTTGAGCGTGAGTCCCTAAAGCGGGAGTCAAAAGGTCTGACACGTGGGGAGAGTTAGACCCCCTGGTGATAATGTTTTTAAAGACAAAAAATTATCTTTATTGTTTAACATGAAATCAGTACATCTGGTACACATTCTAAGATGGGGTTCCACCATGGCTTTAAAACATAATGAACACAGAGCTTCCTCTATGTCAGACATGTTAGAACAGACTAATAATGAGACTAATAAGCTTGGAAAACACTTCAAATCAAGTTAACAAGCAAATATATAAAACGTTACTGTGCCTTTAAGAGAAACAAATTTTGTCAAAATTTGAAAAACAGTGAAAAAAGGCAGTAAAACAAACAAAATTTTTACAGTACATGTAATAAGGTAACAGAGCATTGCACCCACTTGCAAATGGATGATTAACCCCTTAATGCAAAAAACAGATTAAAAAAAACGACATAGACATTTTTAAAAACAGACACAACAAAACTGCCACAGCAGAGCTGTGTATTACCTTCCCTATAAACGATTTTGGAAGACTTTTTAGCCCTTTAGAAATGTCCTGTAGTATTCATGGGACTGCTGAGGGAATCTGGATAATTAATTTTGTAATTTTAACTGCGCAAAAAAGCGCTAAATTAGGCCCCTCCCACTCATATTACAACAGTGGGAAGCTTCAGTTAACTGTTTCTATGCAAAATTTAAGCCAGCCATGTGGAAAAAACTTAGGCCCCAATAAGTTTTATCACCAAACATATGTCAAAAAAACAATTAAACATGCCAGCAAACGTTTTAAAACACATTTTTACAAGAATATGTATCTCTATTAATAAGCCTGATACCAGTCGCTTTTACTGCATTTAAGGCTATACCAACATTACAGTGTTATCACCAATGTACGTTAAAAAACGATTAAACATGCCAGCAAATGTTTTAAAACACATTTTTATAAGAGTATGTATCTCTATTAATAAGCCTGATACCAGTCGCTATCGCTGCATTTAAGGCTTTACTTACATTACTTCGGTATCAGCAGTATTTTCTTAGTCAATTCCATTCCTAGAAAAATATTTTACTGCACATACCTTATCTGCAGGAAAACCTGCACGCCATTCCCCCTCTGAAGTACCTCACTCCTCAGAATGTGTGAGAACAGCAAATGGATCTCAGTTACGTCTGCTAAGATCATAGAAAAAAACGCAGGCAGATTCTTCTTCCAAATACTGCCTGAGATAAACAGCACACTCCGGTGCCATTTAAAAATAACAAACTTTTGATTGAAGAATAAACTAAGTATAAATCACCACAGACTCTCACAACCTCCTATCTATGTTGAGGCTTGCAAGAGAATGACTGAATATGGCAGTTAGGGGAGGAGCTATATAGCAGCTTTGCTGTGGGGGGACTCTTGCAACTTCCTGTTGGGAAGGAGAATATATTCCATAAGTAATGGATGATCCGTGGACTGGATACACTTAACAAGAGAAATAAAGCGTTCAATCTCCAAGCAGTCAGCTTCAGAGAAACTAGATTTGAATGAATGAAGGAAGGGCCCTTGAAGTAGAAGGTCCTTCCTCAACAGAAGTCTCCAAGGTGGAAAAGATGACATGTCCACCAGATCTGCATATCAAATCCTGCGAGGCCAGGCCCTCTCCTGCTTGATTCAAGCAATGACCCGAGGTAGAAGAGCGAACATAGGAAATATGCAAGACTGAAATTCCAAGGGACTGCCAGGGTATCTATCAGTACAGCCTGAGGGTCCCTTGACCTCGACCCGTACCTGCTTGGCATTCTGTCGAGATGCCATGAGATCCAATTCCGGCTGACCCCATTTGAGAATCAGGCTGGAAAACACTTCCGGATGGAGTTCCCACTCCCCTGGGTGAAAAGTCTGCCTGCTCAGGAAGTCAGCCTCCCAGTTGTCCACTCCTGGGATGTGGATTGCCGACAGACAGCAATTGTGGGTCTCTGTCCACTGAATTATATTGGCTACCTCTGTCATGGCCAAGGAACTCCACGTTCCTCCCTGATGGTTGATGTAAGCCACAGAAGTTATGTTGTCCAACTGGAGCCTGATAAACCAGGCCGAGGCTAACTGGGGCCAGGCCAGAGGAGCATTGAAGATTGCTCTCAGCTCCAGAATGTGTATGGGTAGAACAGACTCCGACTGAGTCCAAGTTCCCTGAGCTTTTACAGAGCCCCAGACTGCTCGCGATCCCAGAAGACTGGCGTCTGTTGTCACAATCACCCAAGAGGGTCTGCGAAAGCTGGTTCCCTGGGAGAGATGATCCTGAGACAACCACCAAAGAAGAGAATCCCTTGTCTCCTGCTCTAGCTGTATTCACAGAGACAGATCTGCATAATCTATGTTCCACTGACTGAGCATGTTTAACTGCAGAGGTCTGAGATGGAAACGGGCGAACGGCATGATGTCCATTGCCGCTACCATCAAACAGATTACCTCCATGCACTGAGCCACTGATGGCCGGGCAGAGGACTGAAGCGTTAGGCAAGAATCGAAAATCTTTGATTTCCTGACTTCTGTAAGAAACATCTTCATTGATAAGGAATCTATTATGGTTCCCAAGAAAATTACCCTTGTATTTGGAACTAAGGAACTCTTTTTAAAATTTACCTTCCATCCGTGAGATCGCAGGAAAGATAATAACATTCCCGTGTGGAATCATGCTTGTTGAAAAGATGGCGCCTGGACCAGAATGTCGTCCAGATAAGGCACCACTGCAATGCCTCACAATCGGAGCACCGCCAACAGAGATCCCAGAACCTTTGAGAAAATTCTGGGAGCTGTGGCAAGGCCGAATGGAAGAGCCACAAACTGGAAGTGTTTGTCTAGAAAAGCAAACCTTAGAAACTTGTGATGGTCCCTGTGGATGGGAACATGCAGGTACGCGTCCTTTAAATCCACGGTAGTCATAATTTGACCCTCTTGGATCAAAGGAAGAATGGAACGGTACTCTGAGGAATTTGTTCACACTCTTGAGGTCTAATATTGGTCTGAAGGTTCCCTCCTTTTTGGAAACCACGAACAGATTGTAATAGAACCCCAGACCCTGTTCCTGCATCGGAACAGGAACTATCACTCTCAGGTCGGAGAGGTCCCGTACACAGTGTAAGAACGCCTCTCTTTTTGACTGGTCTACAGATAATCTTGAAAGCAGAAACCTTCCCCTGGGAGGAAAATTCTTGAACTCTAGTTTGTATCCCTGGGACACAATGTCCACCGCCCAGGGATCCTGAACATCTTGAACCAAAGCCTGAGTGAAGATGGAAAGTCTGCACCCCACAAGATCCGGTCCCGGATCGGGGGCAGGCCCTTCATGCTGTCTTTGATTCAATAGCAGGCTTTTTGTATTGTTTTCCCTTGTTCCAAGACTGATTGGGTCTCCAGGAAGGTTTAGACTGCTCCTGCTTAGAAGATAAGGATTTCCCTTGTAAGGCATTGACAAAAGTTTAGACTTAGATGACACGTCCGCAGACCAAGACTTTAACCATAAAGCTCTGCGGGTTAGCACATCAAAACCTGAAATCTTTGCTCCCAGTTTAATAACCTGTAGGGAAGAATCCGTAATAAAGGAATTGGCCAATTTAAGGGCCTTTATCCTATCCTAGATCTCTTCAAGGGGAGTGTATATCCTAATAGAATCCGACAACGCATCAAACTAGTATGCCGCCGCACTAGTGACAGTATCAATGCACACTGCAAGTTGCCATTGTAAACCCTGGTGTACATACATCTTTTTGAGTAACCCCTCCAACTTTTTGTCCATAGGATCCATAAAAGCACAACTATCCTCTATGGGGATAGTAGTCCTCTTAGCCAGAGTGGAAATTGCCCATTCCACCTTGGGATGGTTTGCCAAGACTCCTTGATAGAGTCCGCTATGGGAAACATCTTCTTAAATATAGGGGATGGAATAAAAGGGATACCCGGTCTCTCCCATTCCTTAGCAATGATCTCAGTAGCTCGATCTGGTACAGGAAAAACCTCCACCATGGAAGGTAAATCAAAATATTTGTTTAGCTTACTTGTTTTTTAAGGATTAACTACGACCGTGGTGTCGCTGTCGTCCAAAGTAGCTAAAACCTCCATAAGTAACAGACGGAGGTGTTCAAGCTTAAACCTGAAAGATACAACTTCAGTATCAGCATGAGGAATTAAACTGTCAGAATCTGAGATTTCACCCTCAGATGCTATTGAAGTATCCTCCTCCTCAGGCTTCTGGGAGGGGGCATTCGAAATAGCAACTGCGTCAGTAACCTCACTTACTGAATGTTTATTTTTCCTCTTGCGCTTTCCCTGCAGCATAGGAAAAGCAGACAACCCATCAAAAACAGCAGAGGACATGAGAGAAGCGATGTCTTGCAACGTAACTCCAGGAGGAGTCAGAGAGGAAGCGCAGGGCACTGCATGTGTGGGCGATAAAAGTTGGGACGCTTGAGGAGAAAGCTGCGGCATATATTGAACATTGTCAAACTCCTGAACAGCATCCGCCTTAGACAATGTTGGCTCAGAAAAAAGTCTATCCCTATAATTTAAAGTTCTCTCAATACATGAGGAACAGAAAGGGATTGGTGGTTCCACATTGGCATCAAAACATAAAGAACAAGTGATATTTTGCAGGGCCTCTTGGTCCATTCTGACTCACAAAGGAACAAATTACCAAATAAAAAGCTTAATTTTACAATAAAAATTAAAAACAGAAAAAACGTTACTGTCTCTTTTTTTTAAATTTTGAAACGTAACTTTTTTATTTCTTTTTTGTAGTAAGGACTAAATAGTGCTACACAAGTACTGTTGATCACCTCTACACCTCAGCTTAGCTTTGTTGAGGTGCTTACCTGCCCTGCTGACACCGGCTAGAATTCCCCTCAGCAAAAGATCCGGAACTAGGCATGCACAACAATGAAACGCTGTCTGTTCCTAAAAACGCATGGCATGAGCCTAAATATGCGTTATCCTGACAGACTGCTAATCCGGTCACCGGAAGTGAAAGCAAAAGTGGCACGCAACACAAACTGCCGCCTCAGTTAGCTCCGCCCATCGTGGGCGTCTAAAAAAAAAAAAAAAAAAAAATAGAATCTCCCGGTCGCCATATTTTAAAGTCAAGCTGCCGAGAGCAGTGAAACCACATTAAAACTGAGCCTAAT
Source organism: Bombina bombina (assembly GCF_027579735.1). Taxonomy (NCBI): domain Eukaryota; kingdom Metazoa; phylum Chordata; class Amphibia; order Anura; family Bombinatoridae; genus Bombina; species Bombina bombina. The sequence goes on from NC_069504.1 coordinate 282,742,582, forward strand.
TTTCCTCAGCCCCAGTGCCTGCGTAATACACTGCCTACATAAGTCCCCTCACATATATAGGAGAACATTAGTGTCCCTTATGAATAAAGTGCCCAAACATTTTCTGAGTCCTTTTTATTTTACTAGTCCCAGAAAAAAAAGTCAGCACTTACCTCATAAATCTGCCAGGCAGCAAGGCAGCTCACTAGGTTTGGGAGATCTTCCTGTGGAAAAAGAGATAAAGATAATAATCTTAATCTTACTCAGGCTTTCAGAATTAGGGCAGCATAAACTACATGGGAGGCGCAGTGATAATTATGTCCCACAAGTTCCCATTGCTCTAAAGCCACCACTGCTCTACTGAAGAGACTGATATGGACTACGGCTACACCCCAGAACAAAGCAGCACAATCTTGCACTACTTAAAAAAATAATAAAATCTTGCTTGAAGAATCTTTTTCTAACACCTGACTGGGGTTGGAGGGAGGGGAGGTGATATTTAACAGCTTTGCTGTGGTGCTCTTTGCCGCCTCCTGCTGGGCAGGAGTGATATTCCCAATAGTAATTAGATGATCCATGGACTCATTGTGTCATTAGAAAGAAAAGAATATGTAACATCACAAAAATACTATCTATTTGGGCATAAAAATAATACCTAAAAGAAGTGCTAAAATAGAAGCACAAAAACAATGAAAAAGTAGATCTATTTTCTTCTGTGACAGTTTGTTGAAGAGGAGCGTTAAAGATACTAGTGGGGCTGTATAAATATTGCTATTGGTTTATCTATGACTTACATGGAGAATAGATGCTTATTTTTAATGCTAAATAAGGCGCAGATACGAATCCAACTGGAGAAAAGTATCTTTTTACATCTCCTCAGCTCTGCTATGGAGAAGCAAAAAAAAAAAAATTTTTTTTGATAAATTTAAGGGCTCAGATATGATTCTCTAAAAGAGAGCTGAGGAGAAACCATAGGAGAATTCTCCTTGGGCTTGATAAATCTAGCCCATGTAATCTTTATCAAAATATCACTAAAATACAGAGGCACTATAGACTATCAAATATTCCTTTATTAAATTATACATACATTTAGGGCTCGATTTATCAAGCCCTTCCCCTCACTACGAATGCAGGTTCTCACAGAGAAGCTGCAGTCAGTATTTATCAAGCAGCGGTCATCAGAGGCGAGCTGGGACGGACAGCAACGCATATGTATGACCCGGCCACTGTGGCTTGATAAAATCGAGCCCTTACAGTATCGCAAGACTTGCACCAAAACCTCCGGCAACCTTAGATCTTGACAAACAAATCAATTCTGTACAGACTGTAAATGATAAAAACGCCTACCTTGTATCTGTGTTTTACTATGTAAAATGTAACTATTTGTACAATATGTAATGTATCCCAGGATATACTTGAAAACAAGAAAAATCTCAATGTATTTTTTTTCCGGTAAAACATTTTATGAATGAATAAATTAATACATAACAATCATACTTGGGGAGAAAAAAAAAAAGCTATTACATGCTGAAAATACTGTTTTTGTATAAACAGGAGGTTTTAACACAAAATGTGCTAGAAAGGTTTATTTGCTGAGAGGCTTACTCGCAGTAATGCACATAAACATTAAACCGCATTAATGTAAAATTATTATTTTATATATGTTGATTTTACATTCCAGTGCAGGAGGTTTAGGTTTCACAGACACAAAAGAAGCATACAACTGCTCAAACACCCTAAGGCTCAGTCTTCAAACCACTGGTATTTGGTAACCAACTCAATTATTTACATATCCTGACAAGCAGTCTGTGTCCTTGCTCAGCCTTACAGCTTGATAGCTAACGAATATCACTCTCTGGAAAATCACAAATATGATCAGGTATCAGATTGGGTCGTTCTTTAAAGGCAATATAAATACATACATAAATTAGCATTACATAATAAATACATTATTGTCAAGCGGTTAAACACATCTTGCGTGTACAGGTCCTATGCTCACTAGAGAGGCCAAGATGCAGATTCTGTAACCTTGGTTCTTATCAAATCCATAACTGGTTTAAGCAAATTGCAGAATTTTTAAGTAAACACAAAACCTAGAGGTCTTTTATTTATAGAATTAACATCACAATAAAATGGTTAACAAGATAAAAGCATGTGGCATTATTTTACTATTATCCAAGTTTTAGACCAAGGTTAATTTTTTTTATGGATATATTAAATTTGTTTCCTGTAAATTGTTGACATATTAAAATTGACTTTGCCAGGAAAAACACAATAAAGTAAACAATCCTCGGTCCAGCAAAATCACTGAAACAAATGTTCCCAGCTACTGGAAGACCCTGGAATCCACGAAGGAAGTGCCTCTGAACCATTGGTTCCTGACATGAGGATATCACTGTGACAACTTTTTATTTACAAAGCACCAACATAAAATGAATGCAGCACTATAAAATGAGGTACATGTAATGTTTACAAACAAGAGAATTGCATAAATATTAAGGGGTAGAGGGCCTGCTAGTTGGTTACCAACAGTGGGACACCAAGTTTACACATGGTGACCCACAGGACAGGTTGGCTTGTGAGCACACACGCTAAAGAAAGTAGATGGGAAGCCGTTTGAGAGAGAATTTAGGGATTCAATTTTGACTTAACTGCCCCTTTAACAAGAACAAATAGCCTTAAGACATGGCTGTAAAATGATTTCTCACCTTGCAGTCTTTGTGGAGCACTGGGAGATTAAACCAGATTGCATAGGGTCAAGAAAACAATGTGATATGTGGAAGTGCTAAGCTTTCATAAAGAAGAATTTGAGTAGGCAAGGGGGAGTAGAAAGCTAGGTTTGTGATTAGAGGCTGGGTCAGATGGTAAGGATATGCGTGACTAGTGCAAGTTAAAGTGACAGTCAATACAAAATTTGTTATTGTTTAAAAAGATAGATAATGCCTTTTACTACCCATTCCCCAGCTTTACACAACCAAAATGGTTATATTAATATACTTTATAACCTTTAAACCTCTAAATTTATGTCTGTTTCTTAGCCACTAAACACAGCCCTCCTGATCACATGCTTTTTTATTAGCTTTTCACAACAGTTCATGTGAGCCATATAGATAACATTGTGCTCACGCCCGTGGGTTGTGCACAACACAGTACCAATTGGCTTAAATGCAAGTCAATAGATAATAAATAAAAAATCATGTGATCAGGGGGCTTAGATACAAGGTAATCACAGGGGTAAAAGGTGTATTAATATAACCCGGTTTTCTGTGCAAAACGGGGGAATGGGTAATAAAGGGATTATCTATATTTTTAAACAATAACACATTTTGAGTTGACTGTCCCTTTAAGCAATGATTCAATTGCAACTCTTTTAATGAAGGGATAAAGTACAGTGCCCTCCACTAATATTGGCACCCTTGGTAAATATGAAGGGTGTGAACATTTTTCTTTATTTTTTAACCTTTGATATTTTGTTAATGAAATACACAAAAATTCTCTGCTCTTATGGATATCAAACAATTGCAAACACAACACAGGTTTATCCAATAAAAAATATCTTTGATAAATCTATGTGTGCCATTGGCACCCCTATGAATTCATATGAGAAACAATATATTTGAAGTATATTCCCATTGATATTTTACATTTTTTAGTACAACTGGGTGAATATTAACAGGAAATTGTTCAACCATGACTTCCTGTTTTACATGGTATAATATGTGGTAAAACATAGGCCAAATTCCCTTAGTCGTTCATCACAATGGGTAAGACAAGGAATATAGCTGTGATGTGCTGCAAAAGGTTTTCAATGATTAAGAAGTTCCAGTCAACTGGAAATGTTACAAATCAACCTAGAAGAGGACGTGTGTATATACTGCCTCAACGCACTGTAAAGAGGATGGTTTAGTGGGCAAAATATCTCCAAGTATCACAACAGGAGAATTGTAAAAGTTTGTTGCATCTTGGGGTCAGCAAATCTCCAAAACTACAATCTGACGTCACCTACATCACCACAAGTTGTTTGGAAGGATTTCAAGAAAAAAGCCTCTACTCTCATCCAAAAACAAACTCAAGCCTCTTCAGTTTGCCAGACACTACTAGATCTTCAAATGGGATCGGTTTCTGTGGTCAGATGAAACAAAAATAGAGCTTTTTGGGAATAAATACCAGAGGTGGGTTTGGTGCATACAGAGAGGTAGCCATATGGAAAAGTACCACATGCCCACGGTTAAATATGGTGGTGGCTCTTTAATGTTTTGGGCCAGTTTTTTTGCCAGAGGACCTGGATATTATGTTAGGATACATAGCATCATGGACTCCATTTAATATCTGTTGATATTTGATAAACACCTGACTGCCTATGCTAGAAAGCTTAAAATGGGCCGTGGTTGGATCTTCCAGCAGGACAATGAACCAAAACTGGTTTACTGACCACAAAATCAAGGTCCTGCCATTACCATGCCAGTCCCCTCACTTAAACCCTATAGAAAAGCTGTGGGGTGAACTGAAGAGTCCACCAGTGTTTACCTCGGAATTTGAAGGAGCTGGAGAGATTATGTATGGAGGAATGGTCTCAGAACCTTGCCATGCATTATCCAACCTCATCAGGGCTGTTATCTTGAAGGTAGCACAAAGTATTAACTAAGAGGGTGCCAATAATTGTGCCACACATATATCTAAAAAAAAATATATATATTTTTTTATAAATCTGTGGTGTGTTTGCAATAGATATCAATGAGAGCAGAGTAGTTTTGTGTATTTTTGTAACAAAATAAATAAATCCAATTTTTCACAGCAACCTTTGCTCATATTTACCAATTCTGCCAATATCAGTGGATGGCACTGTATGTAAGGAAATGTGTAAATGATGAGGGAAGATGCTATGAGATCATTGGATCCACGAGAAAAGTAGCATAATAATAAGGAGGGAGTGAATGAAGCAAAGGCATATGCATATGTTTTAATGAGGATAAGCTGGTTTTGTGTGTCTGGGTCAAGACTTTGTTGTTGGAGTATTGGGTATAGTAAAGCAAAATTTTGTGCAACATCTCCAGTAGAGGGCTAGGATACCCAAAAAATTCCCAAGCCTAGATGAAGCCCTCCAAAGGTTTTCTATTTGAAAGAGGAGCCAACAGCCCTACTTATAACAACTATATACTTCTAATTTCTTAAAAAGGAAACACTGATATGGACATTATGACATCACAAAGCATCCTCTGCTTTTCAGAGTTAAATAATACATTTATTTTACCCCAACTTGTAATAACATAATCCAGTTTTAAAAAAATAAAACTAAATTTCCTGTATGAATGATAACAGGCTGAATTTTGACTAGGCTGGAATTGTTAAAATAAGGAAGAATTCAGTGTCACTACTTGCCGACGCAGTTTCCTCTACTTTTGAAATAAGTTTGCTGTTAAAAGTCTGAAATTAGTTACACATCCTAAATTGAAGAAAAGGTAAATTAAAAAATATATAAATCTGTAATTTAAAATGAACTGGAAATACGGATGGGTCTTTATCAGCTATGTTTGCAGTACAGAAGACTGAATGGTCATGCATAACAAAAAACGTATCACTTAAGAAAAGAGGTTGAAGAGTAGGGATGCACCGAAATGAAAATTCTGGACCGAAACCGATACCGAAAATTCAGGATGCCCCTGGCTGAAAACCGAAATTATTTTTTTTAACTACAGTGTGTGTGTAGCTGAGAGAACTTGTCACTTGTACCGTAGGGCGTGATCTGCAATGAAACTGGTGGAGCTCTACAAGGGAGAGCATAGTTATAGCCAGACAACAATACAAGGTGGACATGTGTTTTGTTTTTGGGTGTAGTTATCCGTGCGATAGGCGTGGCTGCACCTGATCGTCTCTTATCGTATCTCCGTCTAGTTCCTGGTTTGGGTCTCACACTGACCCGTCAGATTATATGTCCGGAGCACCAAATGGAGTCTGCCTGTCACCTATCACCAGGACCACCGGACTTAGCTACGACCTTACGTGCAAGGTGGTTATAGAAAGTTACTGTGCTTTTTTGTATACACTGTCTGGTGGGTGCTAATTTGTGCCAACTGTGTGCGAGCTTGGGGCTTATGCATATATAGTGTGCACGCATATTTGCCTCAGGCGAATAGAATGTCTACGCACAAGAGGCTGATGTATGAGCACTGTATATAAGGCTTATACATATTCACTGTGTGTGCTTAGGGCTGTGTCTGATAATATCAAGTGTTTATAAACATGTTACTTATCCTCCTTTGAAAACAGTATTCAGAACTTTGGTTTCCTTCTAAAAAAAAAGGGCACTGCTGGTTTCAAATATCATCATGTCATGGTACTTATGTGTGTGCTCTGTGTACCATGCCAGTGCTGTGCTGCTCACCTCATGCTAAGGATAGACATTTAACTCAATAGAACAGAGGAGGGCTGTACATTTTTAGCCATTTTGGCCCTCTTTGGGCCGAAATTGGAATTGCACATTTTCTGCGGCCCAAATTTTGGTGCATTGCTAGTATTATTGTTTATTCAATTCTGTGTAACAGAATCAGATTTAACCATTTTTTTTTTTACCAATTATCAAAATAAAGTATAGTCCTAGAAAACTATTATTATATGCAAAACAGTAAGTCAAGTAATGAACTCAAACAGCAGCTCTAAGCTGGCATCAAATTTGAAATATGCTACACAATAATTTTACCAAAAATAATTGGCAAAAAAAACGAAATAACCAAAAATGCAATTTTTACCCGAAACTTTCTGCGGCCGAAATTTTGGTGCATCCCTATTGAAGAGCACATGTATCTTTTGTAAAGCAAAAGTGCATTGTCTGGATGGGGAACAATTGAACAAATGTTATGCTTTAGGTCATTTAAAAAAATTGTACCGTTGGTCTAAAAACACAGGGCATTTCTTAAAGCCATGTTCAAACCCCCTGTGATTATATTATAGAGTCACGCTCTTCGTGTAATAAAACAAAGACTCATACCTACCTGAAAATTCTTGGAAATAAATAGAGCCCCTGTGCAGAATGCACAAAATGCTATAAATAATTTAGGTGTAAAGTGATATGTTAGTATATTAGGCTATACAAAAGATATATCTGACTTAAATACTGAAAGAAAAGAGGTATTAAGTTACATGGCTTATTATACAAAAAAACATAATTTATGTAAGAACTTACCTGATAAATTCATTTCTTTCATATTGGCAAGAGTCCATGAGCTAGTGACATATGGGATATACAATCCTACCAGGAGGGGCAAAGTTTCCCAAACCTCAAAATGCCTATAAATACACCCCTCACCACACCCACAATTCAGTTTAACGAATAGCCAAGCAGTGGGGTGATAAAGAAAGGAGTAGAAAGCATCAACAAAGGAAATTTGGAAATAATTGTGCTTTATACAAAAAAATCATAACCACCATAAAAAGGGTGGGCCTCATGGACTCTTGCCAATATGAAAGAAATTAATTTATCAGGTAAGTTCTTACATAAATTATGTTTTCTTTCATGTAATTGGCAAGAGTCCATGAGCTAGTGACATATGGGATGTCAATACCCAAGATGTGGAGTCTTCCACTCAAGAGTCACTAGAGAGGGAGGGAATAAAACAAAAACAGCCATATTCCGCTGAGAAAATAATCCACAACCCAAAAATAAGTTTATTTTCACTTTTGAAAGAAAAAAACTTAAATCAAAAAGCAGAAGAATCAAACTGAAACAGCTGCCTGAAGAACTTTTCTACCAAAAACTGCTTCCGAAGAAGCAAATACATCAAAATGGTAGAATTTAGTAAATGTATGCAAAGAGGACCAAGTGGCTGCTTTGCAAATCTGATCAACTGAAGCTTCATTCTTAAAAGCCCATGAAGTAGAGACTGATCTAGTAGAATGAGCTGTAATTCTCTGAGGCGGGGTTTGACCCGACTCCAAATAAGCCTGATGAATCAAAAGTTTCAACCAAGAAGCCAAGGAAATAGCAGAAGCTTTCTGACCTTTCCTAGGACCAGAAAATAAAACAAATAGACTAGAAGTCTTCCTGAAATTTTTAGTAGCTTCCACATAATATTTCAAAGCTCTTACCACATCCAAAGAATGTAAGGATCTCTCCAAAGAAATCTTAGGATTAGGACATAAAGAAGGGACAACAATTTCTCTACTAATGTTGTTAGAATTCACAACCTTAGGTAAAAATTTAAAAGAAGTCCGCAAAACTGCCTTATCCTGATGAAAAATCAGAAAAGGAGACTCACAAGAAAGAGCAGATAGCTCAGAAACTCTTCTAGCAGAAGAGATAGCCAAAAGGAACAACACTTTCCAAGAAAGTAGTTTAATGTCCAAAGAATGCATAGGTTCAAATGGAGGAGCCTATAAAGCCCTCAGAACCAAATTAAGACTCCAAGGAGGAGAAATTGACTTAATGACAGGCTTAATACGAACTAAAGCCTGTACAAAACAGTGTATATCAGGAAGTATAGCAATTTTTCTGTGAAATAAAACAGAAAGAGTGGAGATTTGTCCTTTCAAGGAACTTGCAGACAAACCCTTATCCAAACCATCCTGAAGTAACTGCAAAATTCTAGGAATTCTAAAAGAATGCCAGGAGAATTTATGAGAAGAACACCATGAAATGTAAGTCTTCCAAACTCTATAATAAATCTTTCTAGAGACAGATTTACGAGCTTGTAACATAGTATTAATCACCGAATCAGAGAAACCTCTATGACTTAGAACTAAGCGTTCAATTTCCATACCTTCAAATTTAATGATTTGAGATCCTGCTGGAAAAACGGACCTTGAGATAGTAGGTCCGGCCGTAACGGAAGTGGCCAAGGCGGGCAACTGGACATCCGAACCAGATCCGCATACCAAAACCTGTGAGGCCATGCTGGAGCCACCAGCAACACAAAAGACTGTTCCATGATGATTTTGGAAATCACTCTTGGAAGGAGAACTAGAGGCGGGAAGATGTAAGGTTGATAACACCAAGGAAGTGTCAGCGAATCCACTGCTTCCGCCTGAACATCCCTGGACCTGGACAGGTATCTGGGAAGTTTCTTGTTTAGATGAGAGGCCATGAGATCTATCTCTGGAACCCCCCACATCTGAACAATCTGAGAAAACACATCTGGATGGAGAGACCACTCCCCTGGATGTAAAGTCTGGCGGCTGAGATAATCCGCCTCCCAATTGTCTACACCTGGGATATGCACCGCAGAGATTAGACAGGAGCTAGATTCCGCCCAAGCAAATATCCGAGATACTTCTTTCATAGCTTGGGGAGTGCGAGTCCCACCCTGATTGACATAAGCCACAGTTGTGATATTGTCTGTCTTAAAACAAATGAACGGTTCTCTCTTTAGTAGAGGCCAGAACTGAAGAGCCCTGAGAATTGCACGGAGTTCTAAAATATTTATTGGTAATCTCGCCTCTTGAGATTTCCAAACCCCTTGTGCCATCAGAGACCCCCAAACAGCTCCCCAACCTGAAAGACTCGCATCTGTTGTGATCACAGTCCAGGTTGGGCGAACAAAAGAAGCCCCTTGAACCAAACGATGGTGATCTACCCACCATGTCAGAGAGTGTCGTACATTGGGTTTCAAGGATATTAATTGTGATATCTTTGTATAATCCCTGCACCATTGATTCAGCATACAAAGCTGTAGAGGTCTCATGTGAAAATGAGCAAAGGGGATCGCGTCCGATGCTGCAGTCATGAGACCTAAAACTTCCATGCACATAGCCACTGAAGGGAATGACTGAGACTGAAGGAGCCGACATGCTGCGACCAATTTTAAACGTCTCTTGTCTGTTAGAGACAGAGTCATGGACACTGAATCTATCTGGAAGCCTAAAAAGGTGACCCTTGTCTGAGGAATCAAGAAACTTTTTGGTAAATTGATCCTCCAACCATGTTTCCGAAGAAACAACACTAGTTGATTTGTGTGAGATTCTGCAGTATGTAAAGACTGAGCTAGTACCAAGATATCGTCCAAATAAGGAAACACCGCAATACCCTGTTCTCTGATTACAGATAGTAGGGCACCCAGAACCTTTGAAAAGATTCTTGGAGCTGTTGCTAGGCCAAATGGAAGAGCAACAAATTGGTAATGCTTGTCTAGAAAAGAGAATATCAGAAACTGATAGTGTTCTGGATGAATCGGAATATGAAGGTATGCATCCTGCAAGTCTATTGTGGACATATAATGTCCTTGCTGAACAAAAGGCAGAATAGTCCTTATAGTCACCATCTTGAAAGTTGGTACTCTTACATAACGATTCAAAATTTTCAGATCCAGAACTGGTCTGAACAAATTTTCTTTCTTTGGTACAATGAATAGGTTTGAATAAAACCCCAAACCTTGTTCCTGAGGAGGAACTGGCATGATTACCCCTGAAGACTCCAGGTCTGAAATACACTTCAGAAAAGCCTGAGCTTTTACTGGATTTACAGGAATGTGTGAGAGAAAAAATCTTCTCACAGGAGGTCTTACTTTGAATCCTATTCGATACCCTTGAGAGACAATGCTCTGAATCCAATGATTTTGGACAGATTTTATCCAAAAATCCTTGAAAAACCTTAATCTGCCCCCTACCAGCTGAGCTGGAATGAGGGCCGCACCTTCATGCGGACTTAGGGGCAGACTTTGGTTTCCTAAATGGCTTGGATTTATTCCAATTTGAGGAAGACTTCCAACTGGAAGCAGATTCCTTGGGAGGAGGATTGAGTTTTTGTTCCTTATTCTGACGAAAGGAACGAAAACGGTTAGAAGCCTTAGATTTACCCTTAGGTTTTTTATCCTGAGGCAAAAAAAAACTCCTTTTCCTCCAGTGATAGTTGAAATAATAGAATCCAACTGAGAACCAAATAAATTATTACCTTGGAAAGAAAGAGATAGTAATCTAGATTTAGATGTCATATCAGCATTCCAAGATTTAAGCCACAAAGCTCTTCTAGCTAATACAGCTAAAGACATGGATCTAACATCAATTTTGATAATATCAAAAATGGCATCACAAATAAAATGATTAGCATGTTGCAGTAAGCGAACAATGCTAGATATGTCAGAATCCAATTCATGTTGTGCTAAATTTTCCAACCAGAAAGTTGATGCAGCTACAACATCACCCAAAGAAATAGCAGGTCTGAGAAGATGACCTGAATATAAATAGGCCTTCCTTAAATAAGATTCAAGCTTCCTATCTAAAGGATCATTAAAGGAAGTGCTATCTTCCATAGGAATAGTGGTACGTTTAGCAAGAGTAGAAATAGCCCCATCGACTTTGGGGATCTTTTCCCAAAACTCTATAGATTTTGCTGGTAAAGGATACAATCTCTTAAACCTTGAAGAAGGAATAAAGGAAGTATCTGGCTTATTCCATTCCCTAGAAATCATATCAGAAATAGCCTCAGGAATGGGAAAAACACCTGGAGAAACCACAGGAGGTTTAAAAACATAATTTATGCTTACCTGATAAATTTATTTCTCTTGTAGTGTATCCAGTCCACAGATCATCCATTACTTATGGGATATTCTCCTTCCCAACAGGAAGTTGCAAGAGGATCACCCACAGCAGAGCTGCTATATAGCTCCTCCCCTCACTGCCATATCCAGTTATTCGACCGAAACAAGACGAGAAAGGAGAAACCATAGGGTGCAGTGGTGACTGTAGTTTAATTAAAATTTAGACCTGCCTTAAAAGGACAGGGCGGGCCATGGACTGGATACACTACAAGAGAAATAAATTTATCAGGTAAGCATAAATTATGTTTTCTCCTGTTAAGTGTATCCAGTCCACGGATCATCCATTACTTATGGGATACCAATACCAAAGCTAAAGTACACGGATGATGGGAGGGACAAGGCAGGATTAAACGGAAGGAACCACTGCCTGAAGAACCTTTCTCCCAAAAACAGCCTCCGAAGAAGCAAAAGTATCACATTTGTAAAATTTTGAAAAGGTGTGAAGCGAAGACCAAGTCGCAGCCTTGCAAATCTGTTCAACAAAGGCCTCATTTTTAAAGGCCCAGGTGGAAGCCACAGCTCTAGTAGAATGAGCTGTAATCCTTTCAGGGGGCTGCTGTCCAGCAGTCTCATAGGCTAAGCGAATTATGCTCCGAAGCCAAAAGGAAAGAGAGGTTGCCGAAGCTTTTTGACCTCTCCTCTGTCCAGAGTAAACGACAAACAGGGAAGATGTTTGGCGAAAATCTTTAGTAGCTTGTAAGTAAAACTTCAAGGCACGGACTACGTCCAGATTATGTAAGAGACGTTCCTTCTTCGAAGAAGGATTAGGACACAATGATGGAACAACAATCTCTTGATTGATATTCTTGTTAGAAACCACCTTAGGTAAAAACCCAGGTTTGGTACGTAGAACTACCTTATCTGCATGAAAAATCAGATAAGGAGAATCACATTGTAAGGCAGATAGCTCAGAGACTCTTCGAGCCGAGGAAATAGCCATCAAAAACAGAACTTTCCAAGATAAAAGTTTAATATCAATGGAATGAAGGGGTTCAAACGGAACTCCTTGATGAACTTTAAGAACCAAGTTTAAGCTCCAGGGGGGAGCAACAGTTTTAAACACAGGCTTAATTCTAACCAAAGCCTGACAAAAAGCCTGGACGTCTGGAACCTCTGCCAGACGCTTGTGCAAAAGAATAGACAGAGCAGAAATCTGTCCTTTTAAAGAACTAGCTGATAATCCTTTGTCCAAACCCTCTTGGAGAAAGGACAATATCCTAGGAATCCTAACCTTACTCCATGAGTAATTCTTGGATTCACACCAATAAAGATATTTACGCCAAATCTTATGGTAGATTTTCCTGGTGACAGGCTTTCGTGCCTGTATTAAGGTATCAATGACTGACTCAGAGAAGCCACGCCTTGATAGGATCAAGCGTTCAATCTCCATGCAGTCAGTCTCAGAGAAAGTAGATTCGGATGATTGAAAGGACCTTGTATTAGAAGGTCCTGCCTCAGAGGCAGAGTCCATGGTGGAAAGGATGACATGTCCACTAGGTCTGCATACCAGGTCCTGCGTGGCCACGCAGGCGCTATCAGAATCACCGATGCTCTCTCCTGCTTGATTTTGGCAATCAGTCGAGGGAGCAGAGGAAACGGTGGAAACACATAAGAAAGGTTGAAGAACCAAGGAGCTGCTAGAGCATCTATCAGCGTCGCTCCCGGGTCCCTGGACCTGGATCAGTAACAAGGAAGCTTGGCGTTCTGGCGAGACGCCATGAGATCCAGTTCTGGTTTGCCCCAACGATGGATCAGTTGAGCAAACACCTCCGGATGGAGTTCCCACTCCCCCGGATGAAAAGTCTGACGACTTAGAAAATCCGCCTCCCAGTTCTCTACGCCTGGGATCGCTGACAGATGGCAAGAGTGAGACTCTGCCCAGCGAATTATCTTTGAGACTTCTAACATCGCTAGGGAACTCCTGGTTCCCCCTTGATGGTTGATGTAAGCCACAGTCGTGATGTTGTCCGACTGAAATCTGATGCATAACTTCCCCCTCGACAGAACCCTCTGGTGATAATTCTTTTATAGATAAAGACTGATCTTTACTGTTTAAGGTGAAATCAATACATTTAGTACACATTCTCCTATGGGGCTCCACCATGGCTTTCAAACATAATGAACAAGTAGGTTCCTCTGTATCAGACATGTTTAAATAGACTAGCAAGCTTGGAAAAACACTTAAAACAAGTTTACAAGCAATATAAAAAAACGTTACTGCGCCTTTAAGAAACACAAATTTTGTCCAAATTTGAAATAACAGTGAAAAAAGGCAGTTACACTAACGAAATGTTTACAGTGTATGTAACAAGTCAGCAGAGCATTGCACCCACTTGCAAATGGATGATTAACCCCTTAATAACAAAAACAGAATAATAAATGACAAAAACGTTTTTTTGTTTGTTTGTTTTTTTTTGGGGGGGGGTTTTAAACACAGTCACAACAACTGCCACAGTCTACTGTGATTGTTACCCTCCTCAAACACGACTTTGAAGCCTTTTGAGCCCTTCAGAGATGTCCTGTATCATGCAGAGGGAAGCTGAATGTCTCTGTCAGTATTTTTAGCTACACAGAAAAGCACTAAAATAGGCCCTTCCCACTCATATTTCAACAGTGGAAAGCTTCAGGAAACTGTTTCTAGGCAAAAATCAAGCCAGCCATGTGGAAAAAACTAGGCCCCAATAAGTTTTATCACCAAACATATATAAAAAACGATTAAACATGCCAGCAAATGTTTTAAAATACACTTTTATAAGAGTATGTATCTCTATTAATAAGCCTGATACCAGTGGCTATCACTGCATTTAAGGCTTTACTTACATTACTTCGGTATCAGCAGCATTTTCTAGCAAATTCCATCCCTAGAAAAATATTTTAACTGCACATACCTTATTGCAGGAAAACCTGCACGCTATTCCCCCTCTGAAGTTACCTCACTCCTCAGAATATGTGAGAACAGCAAAGGATCTTAGTTACTTCTGCTAAGATCATAGAAATCGCAGGCAGATTCTTCTTCCAAATACTGCCTGAGATAAACAGTACACTCCGGTACCATTTAAAAATAACAAACTTTTGATTGAAGAAATAAACTAAGTCTAAAACACTACAGTCCTCTTACGACCTCCATCTTAGTTGAGATTTGCAAGAGAATGACTGGATATGGCAGTGAGGGGAGGAGCTATATAGCAGCTCTTCTGTGGGTGATCCTCTTGCAACTTCCGGTTGGGAAGGAGAATATCACATAAGTAATGGATGATCTGTGGACTGGATACACTTAACAAGAGAAAACAGCATTTAAACGTTTATTAGACTGAACGTCAATAGGACTGGTTACCTCAATATCCAAAGTAATTAACACTTCTTTTAATAAAGAACGCATATACTCTATTTTAAATAAATAAGTAGATTTGTCAGTGTCAATATCTGAGGAAGGATCTTCTGTTTCAGATAGATCCTCATCAGAAGAGGATGAATTATTATGTTGTTGGTCATTTGAAATTTCATCAGCTAAATGAGAAGTTTTAAAAGACCTTTTACGTTTATTAGAAGGTGGAAATGCAGACAAAGCGTTCATAATAGATTCAGAAACAAATTCTTTAAAATTTACAGGTATATCATGCACATTAGAAGTTGAAGGAACTGCAACTGGCAATGTACTATTACTGATAGAAACACTATCTGCATGTAAAAGTTTATCATGACAACTATTACAAATGATATTCGGTGGAATAATTTCTACAACTTTACAACAAATGCACTTAGCTTTGGTAGAACCGATGTCAGGCAGCAATGTTCCAGCAGAAACTTCAGAGACAGGATCCGATTGGGGCATCTTGCTCAATGTAAGAGAAAAAACAACATATAAAGCAAAATTATCTATTTCCTTAAATGACAGTTTCAGGAATGGGAAAAAATGCAAAAGCATAGGCCTCTTGATAGAAAAGAAAGCAGGAGGCAAACAACAATGGGGTATTGAAATAATGAAGAAAAAATTGGCGCCAAGTATGACGCACAACGTAACGTAAACTTTTTTGGCGCCAAAAATGACCGGAAATGACACACTTGTGTCACTAATGACGCTGCCGTCTGAAAGGTCTCGACTTCACGTATGACGCCGGAAATGACGAAGTTGCGTCGAAAACGTAATTTCCCACGCGAAAAAAGTTTGCGCCAAAAATTACGCAATAAAGTCTAACATTTGACGCACCCGCGGGCCTAATACCCGCAAATGCAAAAAGTAGTCAAATTGAAAAAGACTAAACCCCAGATAAGAAACAAATTTCTTAAAGTGTTTATATTCCCAAATATGAAACTGACAGTCTGCAGAAGGAAATACATGAACCTGACTCATGGCAAATATAAGTACAATACATATATTTAGAACTTTATATAATTTGCATAAAGTGCCAAACCATAGCTGAGAGTGTCTTAAGTAAATGAAAACATACTTACCAAAAGACACCCATCCACATATAGCAGATAGCCAAACCAGTACTAAAACAGTTCTTTAGTAGAGGTAATGGTAAATTTGAGAGTATATCGTCAATCTGAAAAGGGAGGTAGGAGATGAATCTCTACGACCGATAACAGAGAACCCATGAAAAAGACCCCCGTTAGGGAAATCATCGTATTCAATAGGTGATACTCCCTTCACGTCCCTCTGACATTCGTTGTACTCTGAGAGGAATCGGGCTTCAACAATGCTGAGAAGCGCATATCAACGTAGAAATCTTAGCACAAACTTACTTCACCACCTCCATAGGAGGCAAAGTTTGTAAAACTGAATTGTGGGTGTGGTGAGGGGTGTATTTATAGGCATTTTGAGGTTTGGGAAACTTTGCCCCTCCTGGTAGGATTGTATATCCCATATGTCACTAGCTCATGGACTCTTGCCAATTACATGAAAGAAATAGGACTAATTGAATTTACAGGCAAAAGTTTGCCTAGGTATTAAATGTGCTGCTTGAAAGCCATCATTGTGTAAAAGTAATATTTATACTTACCAATAAAAGAGTCATATTTGAGTCTGGGAGGTTTATGGTCTCATCCCTTTGTGAAACAGGCAGAAAAATCTCAGATATATTTTGTAATTTTTCCGACTCCAGATTTTTATTTAAATATTTTATTAATATAATCAAGCAAGAACTGATTATATACATACTTATATGTACATATTTTGTATGTGTAAATACATGTTTTGTTTCCTCTATACTTGACAAGCTTTGTATTTAGGCAGGTGTCCCCAGACTTTGAGATTCTTACAAACTCTGGAAGTGATATTAAACACAGAGTATGGCATGTAACTCTGAAACCCCCAAACCATCTAGCAACTTTGAAGGGATCACCACATCTATTGAGAAGGCAGAAGGATCTTTGTTTCTTGGAACATATCTTGGTACTTTGTAGTTTTCATTTGATGCCATGAGAGTTAAAATATGGACTAAAAAAAGACTAAACCCCAGATAAGAAACAAATTTCTTAAAGTGTTTATATTCCCAAATATGAAACTGACAGTCTGCAGAAGGAAATACATGAACCTGACTCATGGCAAATATAAGTACAATACATATATTTAGAACTTTATATAATTTGCATAAAGTGCCAAACCATAGCTGAGAGTGTCTTAAGTAAATGAAAACATACTTATCAAAAGACACCCATCCACATATAGCAGATAGCCAAACCAGTACTAAAACAGTTCTTTAGTAGAGGTAATGGTAAACATACTTATATGTACATATTTTGTATGTGTAAATACATGTTTTGTTTCCACTATACTTGATGAGCTTTGTATTTAGGCAGGTGTCCCCAGACTTTGAGATTCTTACCAACTCTGGAAGTGATATTAAACACAGAGTATGGCATGTAACTCTGAAACCCCCAAACCATCTAGCAACTTTGAAGGGATCACCACATCTATTGAGAAGGCAGAAGGATCTTTGTTTCTTGGAACATATCTTGGTACTTTGTAGTTTTCATTTGATGCTATGAGAGTTAAAATATGGACTTCCCAACTTGTAAGAAATTTACAGAAATTTTAAAAAAAAGAGACCATTCTTGTGGAT
The DNA here is from genome assembly GCF_027579735.1 of Bombina bombina. Lineage (NCBI taxonomy): Eukaryota > Metazoa > Chordata > Amphibia > Anura > Bombinatoridae > Bombina > Bombina bombina. The sequence goes on from NC_069504.1 coordinate 282,760,151, forward strand.
GAAGTGTGTCAGAACATGTTGTATTCTGATTCTAAAGAGCTAGAAGGTGACAATGCATATGCTCTCATTCATTACATACTTGCTTTAGATAACTACAGGCTCTCAGTAGAGGAATTTTCTCAGAATAAATTCAAACATGGACAGTGAAATGACAGGGGTGATCAAGGATCTGTAAAGCCTAATAAAAATAAGAGTTTAAAAATATACATATATTTTTATTTTTTTTAAAGAACCTCATAGAGACTACCACCATGATAGATTCCAAAATCACCCAATAACTGAACAGACTAGTGTGGTGAATAAGATCCAGTTGTGTTGCATAATTATCCTTCCTATGGATTACTTGCATTTTCCGAACCACCAGTTAAATTAAACCTTACCTGAAGAGAAAAAAAAGATCTTCCATTAAAAAAAAAAAAATGAAGTTGAGGTTCTTGGAATTGATGGGGATTTGAAGATAAACATCATCCAGATCAATTGTAATCATAAAGTGGCTCAAATCCAGGGCCAGAATGACTGAGTGAAAAGGTTCTTCTGTGAAATAAGGTAGCTTCACAAACCTGCTAAAAAGGCTGAGAAGTGCAGAACTATGTTAAATGTCCCTTCATCCATTAGAACAATTAAAACGTAATGGTAAAATTAAAACGTAAGGGTAAAATCCCTGAAGATGACATCCTTAAAGAAATAGTCTAGTCTAGTCAAATTACTTTCATGAATCACATAGAGCATATAATTTTAAGCAACTTTCTAATTTACTCCTATTATCAATGTTTCCTTATTCTCTTGGTATCTTTATTTGAAAAAGTAAGAATATAAGCATAGAAGTCGGCCCATTTTTGGCTCAGCACCTGGGTAGCACTTTCTGATTGGTGTCTAAATGTAGCCATCAATCAGCAAGCGCTACCCAGGTGCTGAACCAAAAATGGTCCGGCTTCTAAACTTACATTCAAATAAATATACCAAAAGAACAAAGAAAATTCATAATAGGAGTAAATTAGAACGTTGCCTGCTCTATCTGAATCATGAAAGTTTAATTTTGACTAGACTATTCCTTTAAATCTAAAATGAATGAATAGGAAATTGGGCAAACCACTCAAAGTCTTTTCCCTTTACAAGATCCTAAGGTGCCTGAGAAAATAAGTATGTTGATGGAGCTTTGTAAAAGCATATCATGTACCCCTGTATACTTCACTTGAAAGGAAAAGCTTCCCCTGCTTATGACCAGCTTTAAAATTGCTTTTAAAGATCATGAGAAATAAAATAGCTCCTGTCAACTTTAATCTCCTTAACAAAAAATGACCAGCCATACAGACACAGACAAAAAATATAAAAAAAATTACCCACAAATACACACACTATATGGAGTCCAGCACCATAAATTGTAAGTAGTTTCCAAGCTGTGTGCTTGTCACTGTGGGGTATCAGCAAAAACCCAAGTGTCCAAATAAAGAGAATTTTTCACCTTTAAAGAAAAAGTTTGTCTGTGGTGCTGTCATACTTTGTGCATGGACTATATATATATATATATATAAAGTTATTTTCAAGTGCAGTGCTCATAGAAGAAGGGGTCATCACCTACTATACAAGCAGTAAATATGCTCAGCACAATAATAAAACCTTTACTGTAGCAGATTGAATCCTATTTTTTGTTTACGCCAAAAAGGATATCAAAAAGTGCTCAGAAGCAGTGGACCGATACATCAGCTCATTAACAGCATCTGGTTCTCCCTGAACAAATGAGTTCAGCATGACACTGTATAATTAATTACTGTACTGTCCATGGTGATATGTTTCACCTAATCAAATTTTTGCCCCTATAAATCTTTTTTAATGGAGAACTTCCAATAGAGAATTAAATAAACAACCAATTCACACTCCAACAGTGGCTGTTTGTAACAGTTGGGGTTAGCTAACTAGACACTACCAACCAGATAGGGTTAACTATCCCTCTGCTTCCACCAGTTGCATGTCAAGGACGTCAGGGAAAAGGTATAAATATATAGGCACATCTATAGATATTACATGAGCGCTTTCTGGCCTATGTACGGCCCTATATAACTCTCTAAATCAGGGGTCAACAAATCTGTCTAAAATTTAGAAACCATTAGAATATTTAGGAACCAGAAATATTTTTGAGAGCCAGACAGTGGTATTTTTTATATAGGATATATGGAGAATAAACCAAAAAATTATGATCCTGGGGCTACCTGGCTCCTGTATTTGTTGAGTCCTGCTCTAATTTATATGATCACCAAAAGAACCATTTGGTTGGATGAACCATCTGCTTTATAAAAGAAGAAAAAAAAAGTGTCGGTATTGTGGGCGGGAGAGTCCTTAAATGATGATCTATAAGGGAACAACAGCATATATGATTGGGCAGGTAAGAGGTTTGTAATAATGATAGTGAAAACTTTCATTTTGAAAAAGTGTTTTGGATCATTTACTGTCCCTTTAAAGGGAAGAAAAATGTAGGGTTAACGGTCCCTTTAAGTTACCACTCAAACATGAAAAATTGTGACATTGTACATGGGGATACTCAAGATGCCCACAGGACAACTTTACAGTGGTCATTGGGTGGCTAGAATTTTTTGCAGCAAACATACTACACACAGAGTAGTTGTATCTTTACCTGTGCAAAAAGAAAATGGTTTTGGCTGGGGCTGTACTTCAGTCCAAGCTAGTTAGCTACAAATAGCGAGAAACTAAAAACTAAGAAATATAGATGTATATATTTACAGTAAGAAATGTCAGTTGTCCATAAAACCCCTGGAAGGTTAAGGAGGAGGTTGTGTATCCTCAAGTTAGGAATATGGCTCTACAAAAATTTGATAAAAAACTAGGAACAAAGCCTTCCATCCTCAAGATGCAGTAATTTGTTATCCACAGTAACAACGCACTATTTTCTAATCCTAATTCTAAAAGAAAACTTTATAGATAGGATACTTTTTGCAACTCCATTTTCTCTTTATTCCAAACAGACTACACATTAGTACAATGTATTGTATTGTTTCCATTTTATAAAATACATAGAGCAGCGATTTTCAAATAGTGTGCCGTGGCAGACAGGCTCATCATCATTTCATCATTCAAAGTCGCGGCAGCTCGCCTCCCCGACCCATGTTTACACTTGGAAGGAACCCACACCCATCACAACACGTGCCTAGTGCCGGCTCTACACGCAGCACCACCCGGCACTTCAATTACATACCCCCATGCATGCTGGCGCAGCTTTGCTCCTCCTCCAGAACAGTTCCAGCCAGGTCACGTGACTCACGTTCCTTCTCAGCACAAGCAACATGACCGGAGGACTGGAGACTCACTTGAGAGGAAGAGGGAGGAGCCAGCTAGACAGCAGGTGCTGTGTCAGTGTGTGCAGAACTAGCATGGGGGAAGGAGCAGCACTGGCTGCCACAGTCTGGCAGTGGCACAGAAAGAACATCCTTGTGATGAAGTCAGAAGATAGAGAAGGTCTGAATCTGGGCAGTTTTACTGACAGTTACCAACTTTATATCTGAAGTTCTTGGTAATTTGGTTGTGCAAGTTGACTGCAGGTCAAATATCATAAAATAAATATCACTAAAAAAAAAAAAAGCATATTCACTGTTTCAGGAGTGACTGTAGTGAACGTTAAAAAAAAAAAAATCCTCCCCAAATTTACTTTTACCAACATTATATCATGTTCTTGGTCATTTGTGTGTGCAGTGCAAGTTGACTGCAGGTCAAATATCATATCACGAAAAAAAAACATAACCAAGCACCTCCATTATGACTGTTTCAGGAGTGTAAACGTTAAAGGAACATGAAACCCAACTTTTTTCTTTCATGATTCAGATAGATCATGCAATTTTAAACAATTTTCTAATTTACTTCTATTATCTAATTTGCTTAGTTCTCTTGATATCATTTGCTGAAAAGCATATCTAGATAGGCTCAGTAGCTGCACATAGATGCCTTGTGTGATTGGCTCATCCATGTGCATTGCTATTTCTTCAACAAAGGATATCTAAAGAATGAAGCAAATTAGATAATAGAAGTAAATTGGAATGTTGTTTAAAATTCTATTTTCAACCTGAATCACAAAATAATTTTTTGGGGTTTAGTGTCCCTATAAAAAAACTCCACAAATTTACTGTTACCACCTTTATATCTTCTTTCTTGGTAATTTGGGTGTGCAAGTTGACTACAGGTCAAATATCACTAAAAAACATAACCAAGCTAGCACCCCCATACTTTTACATAATTTTACTACTAGAGTTTAGGAGGGAAACCTTTTTCAAAAGAAGGAAAACCACAGAGATTTTTTTTTTTTACTAGAGTTCAGGAGGGAAACTTTTTTAAGAAAAGAAGAAAAATACAGAAAGAAAAAAATAAATCATATAATGAATGTGTATGTTATAATATTTCATCTTTACCTTTAGTAAAACTATATCATTTTGACTTGACTGTCCGTTTAGCCCAATTGAGATGCTGTGGCATGTGGCCCTGAAGAGGGCTGTGCAATCAAGACAACCCAGAAATATTGATAAACTCAAATAAATTTGTAGGGAAGAATGGTCCAAAATTCATCCGCAACATTGTGCAAGTCTTATAAGCAGCTGCAGGAAACGTTTGATGGATGCTTTTACTGCTAAAGGAGGATCTACAAGTTACTAAAGTCAAGGGTTCACTTATATTTTCCAGCCTGCACCATTAATGATCACTCAACATCTTCAATAAAACTCTTAAAAGTACAACTGTTTGTTTGTTATTAGCTTAGTCAGATTGTGTTTTTCTGTAACTGTGACTTAGATGAAGATTAGACCATATTTTATGAGTTATCAATACAGTAATCCAGGTCATTCCAAAAAATTCACAAACTTTTTCTTGCAACTGTACAGCTAGTGTTCCGTAGACCCAGATGGACATCTTCAATAAAACTCTTAAAAGTACAACTGTTTGTTTGTTATTAGCTTAGTCAGATTGTGTTTTTCTGTAACTGTGACTTAGATGAAGATTAGACCATATTTTATGAGTTATCAATACAGTAATCCAGGTAATTCCAAAAAATTCACAAACTTTTTCTTGCAACTGTACAGCTAGTGTTCCGTAGACCCAGATGGAACCTTTCCATAAGGATATGTAAGTAAGCAATGGTTTCCCAAGCAGGAAACCAGTGGTGATCGGAGCTACATGCAGCTGCCTCTCTATGTGTTTAACACGTTTGCAGGGGTTAAACATGGTTAATGAGGTTAAGTAATGGCGAAATGATGTCCTAATAAATTAGAGCATGCCATCTTTGCATTAGAATTTTAGAATTATGTAATGTCATTACCAGAAACCTACATGTATAGTTAATACCTCATTTTACAATTATACAAACATAAAGCAGCAAATACAGTATTACACGGCCACATGTCAGCACTTTATTACAGCTTCATTGTATACTATACTTTGTATAAACATTTACAGCTCAGAGGGATTGAGAATTCAGCTGCTGTGCTTACTACACAGCTAGAGTTATAGCGTTAGCCGGACGTGTATATTGGCACGGCTAGTTATAGCGTTAGCCGGACATGTATATTGGCACGGCTAGAGTTATAGCGTTAGCCGGACGTGTATATTGGCACGGCTAGAGTTATAGCGTTAGCCGGACGTGTATATTGGCACGGCTTCAACCATTTTTACTTGGCTACTACACTTGTAAAATAGTAAGTCTAAAAACCAGATATTCAGCAGTTATCAGCCAAGTCATTTTTACACAACTTTAGGAAAAATATGAGCAGATTTAGTGCTTGTCACTTGATATTTCCTGCCTACTGTTCAGTTTTATGCAATGTTCAGCAGATGCTTGCTGACATGTTTATAATATTAAATGAACCTAGCCCTGGCAGTGTTCAGTGTTTAGTTTTCGCATTCCTTTACCCTTTCTCTCTAAGTGTGTACTGGAAGGGAGACCAGCAGTGGAAGGCATGTACTTCAACCAATCAGCTTACACTCACTGTTGCTTTGCTGTGGGCATCCCATTCTCGACATCCATTCTCTGATGGGCTCACATCTTCCTGTGGCACATTCGGACATATTTCAAAATCTGAGTGTCCCAAATCCTGCAGGTAGTGGTAGAGTGGTGAATTCTGAAATGCCATATAGAAAAAGGGATTGTATTATTAATTCTATAGCTTGACGTAATAGAAAAGCTACCTACTGGCAAATGTACAGAAGCTGTATGCACAAAGCACTACTAATCTACTTAAATGAGTGACAACAAAGGGTCACTGCTTGACTTTTTTATTTCCATTTAAATTGAGGGTACTAATAATATATTACAATATTTTTATTGTTAGTAAAACTGATGCTTAGGTGCCGATTCATAAAGCTTTTTCTTGTGAGATTTTTAGAGATCTGCCCTGGTACACGAATACAGCTGTGGAAACTGTTCTTATTAACCAATAGTAATGAATACAGACTTACATTCAACATGCATTTTCTAATAGTTTCATTTAAAAAATAAGACAACAACTTGTCCTTAACCTTTTCATTGCAAAAATAATCCAGTCACCATTCTTTTTATGCAGGCTATACTATTATTCTTAAAATATTCATTAACCCCTTCGCTACCAGGTTTCAGAGAAAAACACCCAAAATACTGAAGAATTGTTTGCATTTTTTCTATTACTCCATTTAAAAAGAAAGAGCATTGTTTTTTTTTTTTTTATTTACTTGTGAAAACTATATATTTTTTTAGTTGACAACCCAAGGTGTTAATCTAGTCCCATTTTGATATATTTCTTGCCACTGATTCACCACCAAATGCTATCATATTACAAAAAAAAAAAAACTTCTTAAACTTTTGTTTTCTCTCTAAAATTATTTACACACAACTACTGCAGCCATAAGACAAATGAATGTAAAAGCTTCTCTGGAATCCCCTTTGTTCAGAAATAGCAGACATGCACGGCTTTGCCATTGCTTTTTGGCAATGAGAAGGCTGCACACCACACTTCTGAAATTCCTGGCAGTAAAAAGGGTTACTTAGCTGGTAAGGATAATAGTATTCTAGTGTAAGGATTGCCCTTGCCACCTGACACCTCCCCGATTCCTCCCAAACAGCCCCCCCCCACACACACACACACACACACACACCCTTACCACCATCTTAGGTACTGGCAGACAGTTTGCAAGTATGAAGTTTTAGGGGTTGCTTGTTTGTTTTTTAAATAAATTAATTGTATCTATTTATTTTCTACAGCATAGGCCCCCCCTTTCCCTCCCACCTCCCTGATCCCTCCCAAACAAATCTCTAACCCTCCCCTTACCAATGGTGTCCCCCATCTTAGGTACTGGCAGATGTCTTCCAGTACCCAGTTCATAGTTTGTTTTTAATTTAGCGTTTACAATGCATTTTATGAATGAAAGTACCCATCATTTACTTTTACCATCACTTAATGACACCTGGCAGGCAAACCTTTCTGTGGTGAACATATACCTAAATAATTAAAATTATGCATCCTATCATTTCTGCCAGGGTTTGAAAGCTGGTGTGTGGCCTGCCTACATTCCATGCTCACATTCTGAAAGGAGATTGTCTAGAAACCTAACCTCAGACATAAATGTATATAATGTTTTGGTTACATAATTTTTTAAATGGGAGGCTATTGACAGTAGCATAGGTGACCATTTTCTTCCAATCTACCTTGGGACAAAAATATGTGCTGGTGAATTATTAGGTTATATTCTTATTTTCATTTTAAATATGTTTGCCTTGTGTAATTTTGTATGTTAATTCTTTCTTTCTTTGTACATAATAAATATTTCTTTATTAAAAGGGATAGAAAGGTCAAAATTGAAAGATTCATGGGTGCATTTAATGTTAAATCGAGGCATTTTTGCAATATACTTATTCGCAAAAATGCTTCTATTAAAAATTGTTACTGTTTTTCAGTGGATAACGCACATATGCTGAGAGAGACTGTGCACCAGTATTCAATCACTGTACCTGCTCAAAGAGAGTGAGTAGTGGCTTGTATGACACAAATTAGGTCTTCACTGACACCATACGCACCACTGAAAGCAATGGATGTATTTAGCAAAAATGCTCATATTAAAAATTGAAATGCACCCTTGCACAATTAAATTTTGACCTATCCCTTTAAGTTTTACCTTTAATATTTGAACCACATTACATATAATAATCTTTAGCGGTGGCAGCAGAGATAGTTTGGGAGAGTGTTTTGTTATGCCTTGCACCCACTGAACAAAGTCATAGACTGCCTCAAATAGCTTGACTGTGAAAAAACCAGGTCACAGCTGAGGGTTGATTAACTCTCTCTACGTCACCAGCTGGTGGCAG